>NW_018457907.1:0-448 GCF_002113885.1 Mizuhopecten yessoensis
CAACAATGGGAAGTGGAAAAACATGTCAAACAACAATGGGAAGTGATATAACATCTCAAATAACAACGGGGAGTGGAAAACACCTCAAATAACGACGGGGAGTGGAAAAAACATCTCAAAGAACAACGGTGAGTGGGAAAACATGTCAAACAACAATAACATCTCAAACAACGACGTGGAGCGGGGAAACATCTCAAACAACAACGGGAAGTGGGAAAACATATCAAACAACAACGGGGAGTGGGAAAACATGTCAAACAACAATTGGAAGTTGAAAAACGTCTCAAACCACAACGGGGAGTGGGAAAACACCTCAAACAACGACGGGGAGTGGAAAAACATCTCAAACAACAACGGGGAGTGGGAAAACATGTCAAACAACAATAGGAAGTGGAAAAACGTCTCAAACAACAACGGGGAGTGGGAAAACACCTCAAACAACGACGGG
>NW_018457908.1:0-231 GCF_002113885.1 Mizuhopecten yessoensis
TGGTGCTAGAAACAGACTTTGATAGCTTTACTGTATTGGTGCTTTTTACAGAGTATGATTGATTTACTATACTTGTGCTAACAACAAAGGGCGTATGATATATTTACTGTATTAGTGCTAACAACAGAGTATGATATATTTACTGTATTGGTGCTTACAACAGAGTATGATATATTAACTGTATTGGTGCTAACAACAGAGTATGATAGATTTACTGTACTGGTGCTAACA
>NW_018457908.1:259-448 GCF_002113885.1 Mizuhopecten yessoensis
TGGTGCTAACAACAGAGTATGATATATTTACTGTATTGGTGCTTACAACAGAGTATGATATATTAACTGTATTGGTGCTAACAACAGAGTATGATAGATTTACTGTACTGGTGCTAACAGCAGAGTATGACATATTAACTGTACTGGTGCTAACAACAGAGTTTGATATATTTACTGTATTGGTGCTTA
>NW_018457909.1:0-448 GCF_002113885.1 Mizuhopecten yessoensis
GTTGATAAGTGAATCCTTGATGTAAAATAAAGGCATTAATGTTGATCATGAACTATCAATAAACTTTTGAAACTCTGAATGACTTGAGAAGGTTTGAAAAGAAGAAGGAGTATAGTTTAATTCCTGGTCGATGTCATCTTCGTCCGTCTTATTGCGTTTTGGTTTGGAGAAATCCATGTCTGCAACAGGACTTGGCTCAATGTTCTTTGTCGTTCCTTTATTCCACTTAGCCTGAACATCTGTGCAACTCTTACCAGTAAGTCCTGTTTTGACAGCATATTCCACTTTCCACAACAACGCACCTACATGACTACAAGTCTTACTTACACCTGCCATACACGAACAGCCCCCTGTGTTGATTGTACCGTTACTGTCGCAAACTTTCCACGGATGGTGGTACTCGTTGTTCATTCTCTGTGATGGTCGTACATTACATTTCATAACAATG
>NW_018457910.1:0-448 GCF_002113885.1 Mizuhopecten yessoensis
ATGTATAAACTTACCACGATATATTATGCAGTTTTTGACTGGCAATTTTTTTATATATGTCGAAGGCATGAGGTAAATTCTGATTATAAACCGANTTTTTATATATGTCGAAGGCATGAGGTAAATTCTGATTATAAATCGACGGAAAGAAAATTGTGTCGGTAAACCTGTCTTGATCGTTTTTCTCCTATACAGCTTTCACTTATCTGTGTCTCATTGTCCCTTGTCCTAGCTATATAACCGACATACGAAACTCAAAACGAGGCATATTGTTGAACAGACCTAATAAGTACATCAGATGATAATGAAGAAATATGGTCCTACTGAATAGTGAAAATATGTTCATTTTATTGTTGTGGAATCAGTCTATGCTGGATTTAGACTGACCCATTACTACACATGAACCTGAAACGGAAAATATGTTAAATCGAAAGGAGGGGTGCTCATG
>NW_018457911.1:0-448 GCF_002113885.1 Mizuhopecten yessoensis
TCGGCTTTAGACTACATACAGGAACATAATACTCCCCCAGCACATTCTGATCCCGGCTTTACACTACATACATGTGCATCATACTTTATCCAGCACCTCTTTATCCCGGCTTTAGACTACGTCCCTGTGCATGTGCATCATACTCCCCTCAGCTCTATATCCCGGCTGTAGACTACATACCTGTGCATCATACTCCCCTCACCTCTATATCCCGGCTTTAGACTACATACCTGTACATCATACTCCCCTCACCTCTATATCCCGGCTTTAGGCTACATACCTGTACATCATACTCGCTTCCAGCACCTCTAGATCTCGGCTTTAGACTACATACAGGAACATAATACTCCCCCAGCACATCCAGATCACGGCTTTACACTACATACATGTGCATCATACTTTTTCCAGCACCTCTTTATCCCGGCTTTAGACTACGTACCTGTGCATG
>NW_018457912.1:0-448 GCF_002113885.1 Mizuhopecten yessoensis
TTCCATATGTATCTTCATCAACATAACATCATCATCCTCCTCCTCATCATCATCATACAATCATCATCATACAATCATCATACAATCATCATCATACAATCATCATACAATCATCATCATACAATCATCATACAATCATCATCATACAATCATCATNTCATCATCATACAATCATCATCATACAATCATTATCATCGTCATAATCAGTGTCATCATCATCATCATCATCATCATCATCATCATCCTCCATAATCTTCAATCATCATTTCATATGTATCATCATCAACATATAACTAGAACACTGACAGGTCAGTAAGGGCCCCGTCTTGTGGCAATATATCCCCCATAATCATCAAGAAGCAATCTGCCCATATATATAGCTGAGCTTGACGTTTGATATTTGCACTTCAAAAAGAATCGCAAGGAAGCAAAATATACATTTTACATG
>NW_018457913.1:0-448 GCF_002113885.1 Mizuhopecten yessoensis
GTATTTAGATGGTGGATCAGTATAAAGTATTTAGATGGTGGAGCAATACAAAGTATTTAGATGGTGGATCAATACAAAGTATTTAGATGGTGGATCAGTATAAAGTATTTAGACGGTGGATCAGTATAAAGTATTTAGATGGTGGATCAGTATAAAGTATTTAGATGGTGGATCAGTANTAGACGGTGGATCAGTATAAAGTATTTAGATGGTGAATCAGTACAAAGTATTTAGATTGTGGATCAGTATAAAATATTTTGATGGTTGAGCAGTATAAAGTATTTAGACGGTGGATCAGTATACAGTATTTAGATGGTGGATCAGTATAAAGAATTTAGATTGTGGATCAGTATAAAGTATTTAGATGGTGGATCAGTATAAAATATTTAGATGGGTGATCAAAACAAAGTATTTAGATGGTGGATCAGTATAAAGTATTTAGACGGTG
>NW_018457914.1:0-448 GCF_002113885.1 Mizuhopecten yessoensis
ATTTACTATAAATAGCGTGGTAATATTTGTATAATTTACTATAAATAGCGTGGTAAAATTTGTATAATTTTCTATAAACAACGTGGTAATATTTGTTTTATTTACTATAAACAACGTGGTAATATTTGTATAATTTACTGTTAACGGCGTGGTAATATTTGTATAATTTACTGTTAACAGCGTGGTAATATTTGTATAATTTACTATAAACAGCTGGGTAATATTTTTAAAATTTACTATAAACAACGTGGTAATATTTGTAAAATTTACTGTTAACAGCTGGGTAATATTTGTATAATTTACTGTTAACAGCGTGGTAATATTTGTATAATTTACTGTAAACAGCNTTGTATAATTTACTGTAAACAGCTTGGTTATATTTGTATAATTTACTATAAACAATGTGGTAATATTTGTAAAATTTACTGTTAACAGCTGGGTAATATTT
>NW_018457915.1:0-448 GCF_002113885.1 Mizuhopecten yessoensis
GTATATGTATGTCCTGTAAGTAAGGATGGTCAGTATATGTCTGTCATGAAGGTAAGGATGGTCAGTATATGTCTGTCCTGTAAGTAAGGATGGTCAGTATATTTCTGTCATGAAGGTAAGGATGGTCAGTATTTGTCTGTCCTGTAAGTAAGGATGGTCAGTATTTATCTGTCATGTAGGTAAGGATGGTCAGTATATATCTGTCCTGTATGTAAGGATGGTCAGTATATATCTGTCCTGTATGTAAGGATGGTCAGTATATATCTGTCCTGTAAGTAAGGATGGTCAGTCTATATCTGTCATGTAGGTAAGGATGGTCAGTATTGGTCTGTCCTGTAAGTAAGGATGGTCAGTATATATCTGTCCTGTAAGTAAGGATGGTCAGTATATATCTGTCATGTAGGTAAGGATGGTCAGTATTGGTCTGTCCTGTAAGTAAGGATGGTCA
>NW_018457916.1:0-152 GCF_002113885.1 Mizuhopecten yessoensis
TACAGATACATAGGGAGTATACGGATACATAGGGAGTATACAGATCCACAGGGAGTATACAGATGCATAGGGAGTATACAGATGCATAGGGAGTATACAGATACATAGGGAGTATACAGATACATAGGGAGTATACAGATACATAGGGAGTA
>NW_018457916.1:264-448 GCF_002113885.1 Mizuhopecten yessoensis
CATAGGGAGTATACAGATACATAGGGAGTACACAGATACATAGGGAGTATACAGATACATAAGGAGTACACAGATACATAGGGAGTATACAGATACATAGGGAGTATACAGATACATAGGGAGCATACAGATACATAGAGAGTACACAGATACATAGGGAGTACACAGATACATAGGGAGTATA
>NW_018457917.1:0-225 GCF_002113885.1 Mizuhopecten yessoensis
CCAGTGGAAAGTGTCCAATGTTTGTCTCCCTCCAGTGGTAAGTGTACCCTTCAGTAGAAAGTGTCCAATGTGTGTCCCCCTCCAGTGGAAAGTGTTCAACGTGTGTCCCCCTCCAGTGGAAAGTGTCCAATGTGTGTCCCCTCCAGTGGAAAGTGTCCAATGTGTGTCCCCCTCCAGTGGAAAGTGTCCAATGTGTGTCCCCCTCCAGTGGAAAGTGTCCAATGT
>NW_018457917.1:384-448 GCF_002113885.1 Mizuhopecten yessoensis
CAGTGGTAAGTGTCTACTTGGTGTTTCCCTACAGTGGTAAGTGTCTACTTGGTGTTTCCCTACA
>NW_018457918.1:0-448 GCF_002113885.1 Mizuhopecten yessoensis
GTACAGTGTTACATTTAATGGTAAACCAACGTGTACAGTTGATTAGAGAAAGCAGTTATGGGTGTTAGCGTACAGTGTAACATTTAATGGTAAACCAACGTGTATAGTTGATTAGAGAGAGCAGTTATTGGTGTTAGCGCACAGTGTAACATTTAATGGTAAACCAACGTGTATAGTTGATTAGAGAGAGCAGTTATTGGTGTTAGCGTACAGTGTAACATTTAATGGTAAACCAACGTGTATAGTTGATTAGAGAGAGCAGTTATTGGTGTTAGCGCACAGTGTAACATTTAATGGTAAACCAACGTGTACAGTTGATTAGAGAGAGCAGTTATGGGAGTTAGCGTACAGTGTAACATTTAATTGTACACCAACGTGTACAGTTGATTACAGAGAGCAGTTCTGGGTGTTAGCGTACAGTGTAACATTTAATTGTAAACCAACGTGT
>NW_018457919.1:0-448 GCF_002113885.1 Mizuhopecten yessoensis
CCAGGGATTACTGTAGACCAGGTCAGGTTTGATGTGTAACCAGTGTATATTGAAGACCAGGTCAGGTTTGATGTGTAAACAGGGAATACTTTAGACCAGGTCAAGTTTGATGTGTGACCAGGGATTACTTTAGACCAGGACAGGTTTGATGTGTTACCAGGGATTACCTTAGACCAGGTCAGGTTTGATGTGTCACCAGTGATTACTATAGACAAGGGCAGGTTTGATATGTAACCAGGGATTACTGTAGACCAGGTTAGGTTTGATGTGCAACCAGTGTATATTGAAGACCAGGTCAGGGTTGATGTGTAACCAGGGAATACTGTAGACCAGGTCAGGTTTGATGTGTTACCAGGGATTACTTTAGACCAGGTCAGGTTTGATGTGTCACCAGTGATTACTATAGACAAGGTCAGGTTTGATATGTAACCAGGGATTACTGTAGACC
>NW_018457920.1:0-448 GCF_002113885.1 Mizuhopecten yessoensis
ATGGCAACACAAACTCATACAGACCTAAAGTGGCTCAGTGGTAGGATAGTTTCCATGGCTACACAAACTCATACAGACCTAAAGTGGCTCAGTGGTAGGGGAGTGTCCATGGCTACACAAACTCATATAGACCTAACGTAGCTCAGTGGTAGGGTAGTGTCCATGGCTACATAAACTCATACAGACCTAACGTGGCTCAGTGGTAGGGTAGTGTCCATGGCTACATAAACTCATACAGACCTAACGTGGCTCAGTGGTAGGGTAGTGTCCATGGATACACAAACTCACACAGACCTAAAGTGGCTCAGTGGTAGGGTAGTGTCCATGGCTACATAAACTCATACAGACCTAACGTGGCTCAGTGGTAGGGAAGTGTCAATTGCTACACAAACTCATACAGACTTAACGTGGCTCAGTGGTAGGGTAGTGTCCATGGCTACACAAACTC
>NW_018457921.1:0-448 GCF_002113885.1 Mizuhopecten yessoensis
ATACCTGTAAAGTTGTAGACTGTTTAACACTGTGAAACATGTAATTGTGTAAACGGTTTAACACTGTGATACATGTTATGTTGTAGATGGTTTAACACTGTGATACTTTTAAAGTTGTAGACGGTTAAACCCGTGCACTGTGAAACATGTAAAATTGTAGATGTTTAACACCGTGTAATATGTAACGTTGTTGATAGTTTAAGACTCTGATACATGTAATGTTATAGATGGTTTAACAATGTGATAATTTAATGTTGTAGATGTTTAACACTGTGATAGATGTAATGTTGTAGACGGTGTAACACTGTGATACTTGTAATGTTGTAGATGTTTAACACTGTTATACATGTTATGTTGTAGGTGGTTTATTTAAGTGATGGATGTAATTTGTAGATGGTTTAATACTGTGATACTTTTAAAGTGGTAGACGGTTAAACCCGTGCACTGT
>NW_018457922.1:0-154 GCF_002113885.1 Mizuhopecten yessoensis
AGGGGTCAATGATACCCTTGATGTGTTGATAATACCCTTGATGTGATGATAGTACCCTTGATGTGTTGATAATACCATAGAGGGTTCGATAATACCCTTGATGTGTTGATAATACCATAGAGGGGTCGATAATACCCTTGATGTGTTGATAATA
>NW_018457922.1:259-448 GCF_002113885.1 Mizuhopecten yessoensis
ATAATACCATAGAGGGGTCGATAATACCCTTGATGTGTTGATAATACCATAGAGGGGTCGATAATACCCTTGATGTGTTGATAATACCATAGAGGGGTCGATAATATCCTAGATGTGTTGATAATACCATAGAGGGGTCGATGCCACCCTTGCGGTGTTGATAATAACATAGAGGGGTTGATAATACCC
>NW_018457923.1:0-448 GCF_002113885.1 Mizuhopecten yessoensis
ATTACACAATTTGTTGTTAAGACCCCTGCACATCTTTAGTTATCATATTTAAACGTCTGTCTGTCCTTCTATCTGTTTTTAGCTCACCTGCCAAGGACAAATGAGCTTTTGCCCTGGTGCGGCGTCCTGTCCCGTCGCGTCGCATCCCGATTCAATGTAAACACTTAGCGACTTCATTCATTGACAGATTTTGGTCAAACTTCATACAAAGGTCAAGTATGGGAATACTTCGGACATCTTTGTATTTCAGGGATCCAAGGTCAAGGTCACACTTGCTATATATAGAAAATCAACAACTGATTCAATTTAAACACTTAGCAACTTCATTCGTTCATGGATTTTGGTCAAACTTTATGCAGAGGTCAAGTAGGAGTATACTTCGGACATTGTTGTGATTCAGGGATCCAAGGTCAAGGCCAAGGTCACTGTTTCTATAGAAAATCATCAA
>NW_018457924.1:0-176 GCF_002113885.1 Mizuhopecten yessoensis
ACTGATCAGACCGCTCATATCTTTATGTGATAGACTGATCAGACCGCTCATGTCTTTATGTGATAGACTGATCAGACCTCTCATATCTTTATGTGATAGACTGATCAGACGTCTCATATCTTTATGTGATAGACTGATCAGACGTCTCATATCTTTATGTGATAGACTGATCAGAC
>NW_018457924.1:227-448 GCF_002113885.1 Mizuhopecten yessoensis
CTGATCAGACTTTTCATATCTTTATGTGATAGGCTGATCAGACCTCTCATATCTTTATGTGATAGACTGATCAGACGTCTCATATCTTTATGTGATAGACTGATCAGACCTCTCATATCTTTATGTGATAGACTGATCAGACCTCTCATATCTTTATTTGATAGACTGATCAGAAGTCTCATATCTTTATGTGATAGGCTGATCAGACCTCTCATATCTTT
>NW_018457925.1:0-448 GCF_002113885.1 Mizuhopecten yessoensis
AAACAAGAAAAACTGTGCAAAACCTTTCATTTTTAATTTTGATTACATTTGTCCGTTTGCAACATAATGAAATAACTGATGCAGGCTTAAAAAAAAAATCCACTCCATCAGCTATTCTGTTTATTCTATTTTGTTGCTATTCAACAATTACATTAATTGCTAGTTAAATATGTACAGATAGCATGTAGCATATTATCGATGTGAATTATTTCAAGTTCCTGTAGAGTTTAAGACGTAACAAAATGATTGCAAGGTATTTACAAATATCAATACTACATATATAATACATATTAATATATATATATGTAAACCGTGCATTATATTGCAGTTGCGTTGATGTACATGTAATTGAAATAACCTCACTTCCTTAACTTATCAACCTCTCGATTTATTTAGAAAATTAATTATGTTAAAACAATAAAGACTGTGCAAAACCTTTCATTTTTAA
>NW_018457926.1:0-448 GCF_002113885.1 Mizuhopecten yessoensis
CACCCCAAGGTATGATGTCAAATACTGATACAGCAAGCTCAACGCTTCAAACTACAACACATTCTATGGGTAGCATGATGGCTCCACCCCAAGGTATGATGTCAAACACTGATACAGCAAGCTCAACGCTTCAAACTACAACAAATTCTATGGGTAGCATGATGGCTCCACCCCAAGGTATGACGTGAAACACTGAACTAGCAAGCTCAACGCTTCAAACGACTACACATTCTACGGGTGTCATGATGGCTCCACCCCGTGACATGACGTTAAATACTGATACAGTAAGCTCAACGCCTCAAACCACTCCACATTCTATGGGTGGCATGATGGCTCCACCCCAAGGTATGACGTCAAACACTGAACTAGCAAGCTCAACGCTTCAAACGACTACACATTCTACGGGTGGCATGATGGCTCCACCCCGTGACATGACGTCAAATACTGA
>NW_018457927.1:0-448 GCF_002113885.1 Mizuhopecten yessoensis
GTGGTCTGGCAGGTGACCAGATACATTTTCACATCCGATCGGAGACTCAAAATCTGGCTGTCTTGGTATAAAGCAAATGCGCTATCCTTTGAGCCACCAATCCACCGGTATCATTGTATACTTAATTTGACTCGTTTTATACTTCAGATGGACAGAAACAAACTGTGTAAATTCTACTTTCATCTGGGGCTGCCGTACAAGCATATATTAAGTTTCCTAGCTGAAGGACATGGAATATGCATCAGTTTGAGAACGCTTAAAAGAATTTTGCGAGGTGAGGGTCTCTTCCGTAGAAAGTTCCATACGGATATCCTTGATGCTGCATTATTCAAACAAGAGAAAATAACATCGATAGGTAATCAGCAAGGCTATCGATGGATGCACCTGCAGTGCTTACATCAATGTATCACCATACCAAGAGACAATGTTCAATTTCTGATGCAACTGT
>NW_018457928.1:0-448 GCF_002113885.1 Mizuhopecten yessoensis
GCATTGAATGCCAGCAGGAAAAGTGTGCGTAACAGGAGTCTGATTTGTGGGTCGCTCACAACGAAATTCAATGCATTCACAATTTTATACAAAATGTCTTTGGTAATAGGAAGTCTGGAGTCACTGATTCCTTTCATTTTTTGACACCCTTTTAGCATTTTCCTTATGAGAAAGGAATGAGTCTGAAACATGGGTAGCAATGGTGGCAGGACTGTATTTGTTGCTGAATAAATGAGCAACAAAGTTGCCAACCACGTCAACAGGTAAGGGTAATTTGATGCTGCTAGGCTGTAAGAACTGTTCAAGCAATTGCCAACGACGAAGATAAGAAACTTTAGTCCTGTCTGCTGTAGCTGCAGAAAGTAGTCCCAATGCCTGCGCGCTTAGAGCATTTGTAGGTTGATGGGTACTACCGTGGGATGATTGTTGAGCCATGGTGCTCGTCTGC
>NW_018457929.1:0-448 GCF_002113885.1 Mizuhopecten yessoensis
GGCCTGCTTTTACCACCTTTATACAAAACAGCTTTATATAATGTACGAGCCATGTTATTGACGGATGCTGATGAAGTTTATGTCCAAATTAGAACCTAAACCATGGATTTTGAAAAGCACTTTGATTAACAAAGCCACAAATTGATAGAATTACCTGAAAATTCACTTTCCTCCTTAACACCCGCTTAGTATACGTACGTCCTGACATCTCACGAATGGACACTATCATTATTTCATTGCGAGTGAAATGCGTTCTGCTGCATTCCAAGCATGAAGACAACGTTTAAATTGCACAAATAGTTTTGAATTTCGATAACATTAAATACTATAGAAAATGGTTGTTTTGAGCTACTGTTTTGTCACTGTTTGCTGATGAACACTTATTTTGTCTTATTTCACCCTTAGCGGCATCCTGTTTATTATTAGTGTGTTAACATTCACAGGAATG
>NW_018457930.1:0-448 GCF_002113885.1 Mizuhopecten yessoensis
CATATTTTTCTTTGAGTTATTACAGACTCTAAGCCATAATTTCATATTTTTGTGGTAAAAGGAAACCTACATTAGATACTATTCAATTATAGCCTTTAGTTGTGGTCGACACCTGGATTTATCGACTTGAGAAAAGATATATTAACCGAGGACGCAGTGCGTTCGTTTGGAGACACATCATAATTCTATTTTTAGAAACACCCAGTCCTTTAACAAAAATCACACGCTCCAAGTCAATATCGGTTTTTAGCGGTGGACACGTGATGCACTTCTGGTCAATCACTTGTCGGGAATAAAATGAAAAAAATAATAAAAACTGATATCATCTGTATACTAATATCATTATTACTAAAAATGTACTGAAAATCTGTTTGAAATATATGGTCATTTCTTATTTTGAGTAATTAGGGCCCCGTATCGGAGATACGGGTGCCCTAAAGTAATCACT
>NW_018457931.1:0-448 GCF_002113885.1 Mizuhopecten yessoensis
GAGGGACCAAATGTACTGCAAGTGTGAGTGGAAAATAATGGTGCACAGGGATCAAATTTACTGCAAGTGTGCGTGGAAAATAATGATACAGAGGGACGAAATGTACTGCAAGTGTGAGTGGAAAATAATGATGCAGAGGGACCAAATGTACTGCAAGTGTGAGTGGAAAATAATGATGCCGAGGTATCAAATGTACTGCAAGTGTGAGTGGAAAATAATGATGCAGAGGGATCAAATGTACTGCAAGTGTGAGTGGAAAATAANTGAGTGGAAAATAATGATACAGAGGGACCAAATGTGCTGCAAGTGTGAGTGGAAAATAATGATGCCGAGGTATCAAATGTACTGCAAGTGTGAGTGCAAAATAATGATACAGAGGGACCAAATGTACTGTAAGTGTGAATGGAAAATAATGATGCAGAGGGACCAAATGTACTGCAAGTGTGAA
>NW_018457932.1:0-448 GCF_002113885.1 Mizuhopecten yessoensis
GTCTGTTATGTTTCTGATAAGGCGATCTGTTATATTTCTGACAAGAAGGTCTGTTATCTTTCTGATAAGGTGGTCTGTTATATTTCTGATAAGGCGGTCCGTTATATTTTTGACAAGTTGGTCTGTTATCTTTCTGATAAGGAGGTCTGTTATATTTCTGATAAGGAGGTCTGTTATATTTCTGATCAGGCGGTCTGTTATATTTCTGATAAGGCGGTCTGTTATATTTCTGACAGGGAGGTCTGTTATCTTTCTGACAAGGAGGTCTGTTATGTTTCTGATAAGGAGGTGTGTTATGTTTCTGATAAGGAAGTCTGGTATGATTCTGATAAGGCGGTCTGTTATATTTCTGATAGGGAACTCTGTTATGTTTCTGATAAGGAGGTCTGTTATGTTTCTTATTATGAAGTCTGTTATGTTTCTAATAAGAAGGTCTGTTCTGTTTCTA
>NW_018457933.1:0-448 GCF_002113885.1 Mizuhopecten yessoensis
TTTTTTGTCAAAGTTTAATTTAGGTATTTCATGTAAATTAACACTAAAGTCTATCCCCCAAAGTGTAAATTTTTCCCTACCCCATTGTAAACCTAATTCTGGTAAAAAAAAGTGTCATCGCTGTATTTCTTACTCCCTATCCATATTACCTGAGTTTTGTTAGTAATGATTTTTAAACCAGAAATATGAGCAAATAAATTCAGTTCCAAAATTGATTCCCGTAAAGATTTTTCTGAACCGTCAAGTATCAGCGAAGTATCATCTG
Organism: Mizuhopecten yessoensis; assembly: GCF_002113885.1. Taxonomy (NCBI): domain Eukaryota; kingdom Metazoa; phylum Mollusca; class Bivalvia; order Pectinida; family Pectinidae; genus Mizuhopecten; species Mizuhopecten yessoensis. Next base: position 266 of record NW_018457933.1, read on the forward strand.
CATACTGAGAGAGAAGAATAGGAAAGTTATTAACATTTATACCTGTTATGTTGTTATTGTTTCTTAACCTGGTTGCTAATATTTCTGTACATAATATGAAAATGTAAGGTGATTCTGGGTCTCCTTGGCGACAGCCGTGCTTAACCTTGAAGAAAGTAGATAGATTCCCACCCTGATTTATTG
>NW_018457934.1:0-448 GCF_002113885.1 Mizuhopecten yessoensis
GTAAATAACGATTTTATAATAGATCGGTCTTATGTAGGGGAATCGGTCCTTGACCAACCCGTAAGATACCATTGTCCCATCTATGCAACTCTTAATATTGCTCAACATTCAACCGACTCGTACCGAAGGAAAATTTGGCTTTATAAGCATGGACATTTTGATAAACTAAGAGAACTATTAGAAATGTCGGATTGGCCTTAAGTATATGATGCTTATATCGATATAGCATGCAAGCGTCTAACTGACTTCATCGATTTCGCTTCTTCTTCGGCTATCCCTAACAAAACGGTCATTATGAGAAAACGTGATCATCCATGGATGAACAAAAAAATCAGAAAATTAATATCAAAACGTATTTTTTTTTACAATAAGGCTTAACTTNTTTTTTTTTACAATAAGGCTTAACTTACTGATAGCCAATCTGACTGGTCTATTTTCAGACAAACCC
>NW_018457935.1:0-448 GCF_002113885.1 Mizuhopecten yessoensis
CCTTAATTATTGTCATACTATATGTCATAGTATATGTCATAGTGTATGACACTTTAAAATGTTATGCAGGTTAACTTTTAAAATGTCGTGTAGACTTAAGGCGTGTCAGGATTGGTCATGCACAGCCAATCACATGAAGCCATCACCAAACAGTACACATCGATGACTTCTCGTATTATTGGATCCTTTGAGCGTAAAATGTAAGATAATGAAAAATGGTAATCTATATTACCTTGATGAAAAACATGACAGGAAATTGTCTTTGTGTTCATAAACCTCAATTGGTAGTCAATTTTATGATGATTGAATGTGTGTTGGCACTATGTTTTACCGTTGTATTAGTGTCAAACATGTATTTATATAGCATAAATACATATAAATGTCTAACGTACCAATCTAAAGAAGTAGATTTGAAATCATGTAAATTGTTTTCATTATCATAAAAAGC
>NW_018457936.1:0-448 GCF_002113885.1 Mizuhopecten yessoensis
CTGTATAGAACAAGGATGATGATCCTAAAGGTACTGTATAGTACAAGGGTGATGTTCATACAGGTACTGTAGAGAACATGAATGATGATCCTAAAGGTACTGTATAGAACAAGGATGATGATCCTAAAGGTACTCTATAGAACAAGAATGATGATCCTAAAGGTATTGTATAAACAGGGATGATGATCTTAAAGGTACGGTATAGAACAAGGGTGATGATCCTAAAGGACCTGTATAGAACAGGGATGATGATCCTAAAGGTACTGTATAAAACAGGGATGATGATCCTTCAGGTATGTATAGTAAAGGGATGATGATCCTAAAGGTACTGTATAGAACAGGGATGTTGATCCTAAAGGTACTGTATAGAACAGGGATGATGATNCAGTACAAGGGATAATGATCCTAAAGGTACTGTTGAGTACAAGGGTGATGATCCTAAAGGTAC
>NW_018457937.1:0-448 GCF_002113885.1 Mizuhopecten yessoensis
CTAGTCCTGTGGATTACCAAGCAAAAAAGTTAGTGTCCATCCCTGTTTAATCTACAGAAAATAACATTTATATTTACTTTTTTATTTTATTTGTTATGTATCAGCTATTGTGAGATGCACTCATGTGGTTTTCCAAGTTATAACCAGTACAAAAATGACTTTCCAACATTGCTTGTCCAATAATACCCCTAGACAGGCCCCAATGAAAATTTATATTTTACTCAAAAAAACTTGATGACGTTATTTATGACACAATCTGAGACAAGAAATTACATTAGCACAATTTTGACAAGGTGTATAAACGATTCTTTTGTTATCGTTGAGAAACGATGAGGTTACATTAACGTTAATATTTGCCAAACGGAAAGTGGAAAACCGACATCATCGTCGTTTTTTACGTTAGTTTTCATGATGGCAAAGAATGCTTTGAAATTTGTCCTGTATAGGC
>NW_018457938.1:0-448 GCF_002113885.1 Mizuhopecten yessoensis
GTAGAAGACTTGTATAGTATTGTTGTGTTGAATTGAGTTTGAATAAGATAAAAGACTTGTACGATATGGTTGTGATGAATCGGGTTTGAGTACGATAGAAGACTTGTTTATGGTTGTGATGAATTGAGTTTTAGTACGATAAAAGACGTGTATGATAGGGTTGTGTTGAATTGAGTTTGAGTACGGTAGAAGACTTGTATGATAGGGTTGTGTTGAATTGAGTTTGAGTACGGTAGAAGACTTGTATGATAGGGTTGTAATGAATCGGGTTTGAGTACGGTAGAAGACTTGTATGATAGGGTTGTAATGAATCGAGTTTGAGTACGGTAGAAGACTTGTATGATATGGTTCTGATGAATCGGGGTTGAGTACGGTAGAAGACTTGTTTATGGTTGTGATGAATTGAGTTTGAGTACGATAAAAGACGTGTATGATAGGGTTGTGTTGA
>NW_018457939.1:0-448 GCF_002113885.1 Mizuhopecten yessoensis
TGTAGGGGACATGTACTGTAACATTACTAGACAATGTGTTGTGGTGGGGGACATGTACTGTATCATTACTAGACAATGTGTTGTGGTGGGGGACATGTACTATAACATTACTAGACAATGTGTTGTTGTAGGGGACATGTACTGTATCATTACTAGATAATGTGTTGTGGTGGGGGACATGTACTGTATCATTACTAGACAATGTGTTGTGGTGGGGGACATGGACTGTATCATTACTAGACAATGTGTTGTGGTGGGGGACATGTACTGTATCATTACTAGACAATGTGTTGTGGTGGGGGACATGTACTGTAACATTACTAGACAATGTGTTGTGCTGGGGGACATGTACTATAACATTACTAGACAATGTGTTGTGTTGGGAGACATGTACTATAACATAACTAGACAATGTGTTGTTGTAGGGGACATGTACTGTATCATTACT
>NW_018457940.1:0-448 GCF_002113885.1 Mizuhopecten yessoensis
TGGGTGTATTGTTCATCCTACCTTCAGTCCCTTTCGTACTTGTGGGTGTATTGTTTATCATACTTTCAGTCATTTGTACATCCCTTTCGTACTGATGGGTGTATTGTTCAGCATACCCTCTGTCATTTTTACATCCCTTTCGTACTGGTGGGTGTATTGTTCATCATACCTTCAGTCCCTTTCGTACTGGTGGGTGTATTGTTCATCATACCTTCAGTCCCTTTCGTACTGATGGGTGTATTGTTCATCATACCTTCAGTCATTTGTACACCCCTTTCGTACTGGTGGGTGTATTGTTCATCATACCTTCAGTCATTTGTACATCCCTTTTCGTACTGATGGGTGTATTGTTTATCATACCTTCGGTNTCGTACTGATGGGTGTATTGTTTATCATACCTTCGGTCATTTGTACATCCCTTTCGTACTGGTGGGTGTATTGTTCATCA
>NW_018457941.1:0-448 GCF_002113885.1 Mizuhopecten yessoensis
CCTTTGTCGAAGGGGAATACATTTTGTATAAACAAAGGGTGTTACTTCTTTTAGTGCAGAGGGGTGGGGCACAAAATGGGAGTTTTAAGGTTTAAGTCTTCAAAATTCTTCTTCCTCTGTACTATTTGAGGGGTTTTATGCAAAGTTGGCCTGGAACATCCTTAATCAAAGGGGTCTTAATTTTGTATAATTTGAGAGTGTGGCCTCTCTAGTTGTAGAGTTTACGGGCCCAATAGGGGAATTTGAGGTCAAATTCTTTAAAATCCTTCTTCTTCTATACACTCTACCATTGGAGGGATTTTTTTGTAATAAGAATGATTTCCCATGGTTGCTTTATTATCCAGGTGAGCGATACAGGCCCTGTGGGCCTCTTGTACTCATTTTCAAAACGGAGGGGTGCGTTCCCGGTACGCCGGGCCTTAATCCGCTCTTGAGGTCAATAGTTGAA
>NW_018457942.1:0-448 GCF_002113885.1 Mizuhopecten yessoensis
ATTTAACTTGTGACCGAACTCAATAAAGACAAACTGTCATCGTATTTAAGCTAACAAGCTAACCGAGGGATATGCAATTACAGCAGCATATTTTAATGTAAGTTACTTCTGTTTGTTGATGGATTTTTATTGAATCATTGTTTCATGGTGACTGTTGATCTCTGTTATATGATACGATATGTTCATTTAACATTCTTGTCTTGATGAAGGGGCGGATCGCCCTGAAAGTTTAAAAAAACTTTATCTGCTCTGTCGTTATTACTTCTTTGTCAATATTTAGATATATTCAATATATTTTATAAAGTGCATCCTTTTTTTACAAAACAAAACGAACAAGACAGAACATAATTGTATCACGATATTCTAATCCGGATATATTTGTCTGGTGATTTATGAGCTTAATTTAAAAGTAAGTGTAAGCCATTGCCCGACAAATATAAACACGACA
>NW_018457943.1:0-448 GCF_002113885.1 Mizuhopecten yessoensis
TTATTCCATTTATCAAATCTTACCAATAATAGAAAGCAGTAGAATGGCACATTCAAACTTGCGCGCAGCTTTGTTGTCTAGCATGACGTCACTTCAGGTTTATTATTATATCCCAACTGTTTAGATGAAAAGACAGTTTCTTTGCTGTAGGTATTTTTAGAATAAAATAAATAGAAAATATAATGTTTTTCTTTTGAACACCATATATAAATATCACTTGTATAGCAGAATTTACCTTGTGAAAACTAAAAGGTATTAAACGATAAACCATAAAATATCCTATGTGTATAGTCATTAAATTGGTCTGATAAATAACATGAATATTTGTTTGATATTTACCTGGTTTCATCAAACAGAGATCTTGCAATCATTATGAATTCTTGATTAACATACATGTATCTTGTTAATACTTTATTAATTACAAACACATTTATTGTTTTTATATCTT
>NW_018457944.1:0-448 GCF_002113885.1 Mizuhopecten yessoensis
GTGCGAAAAATGGCTCGATAAATTTAACCCTTTAAAAACCGAAACCATGACATTCAGTAAAAAAAGACACACACACAAACCAACTCACCCTCCCGTACTAATGAATGATATCATCTTAAAGGAAGTTGACATTAACAAACACTTAGGTTGTTATTTCTCTGAGGACGGGAACTGGGCTGAGCATATAAACATGTAGTTAGCAAAGTATCAGGAAAGCTAAATATATTGCGTAAATCAAATTGACAGATTATTACTCCAAAAATGTACATTTATTTCATAAGGCAAAATTTGTAAAATAGGGATTTATTTTGGAACAATATACCAATTGCTCAGTCTCAAATGCTAGAAAGTTTACAACTAGAATACGCACGTATAGTTACCGGTCGGACCAAACTTACAAGTCTAATTTATACAAAGAAACTGACTGGAAACCCCTCAAAATTAGACG
>NW_018457945.1:0-448 GCF_002113885.1 Mizuhopecten yessoensis
AAACAAACTCTGAAAAATACAACCAAACGACCGAAAAAAACAACAAAGAATTTGCGATGTTGGAACAAAGCAACACAAATCACAAATATTTTGAAAGAATTTCCAAGAACTAAGAATTACGTTCAAATTTGCCAAAACGACTGACACACGGCAGTTATATAAACAATCAAACAGTGCCGGGGTAAGTAACAATATACGATCATGGAATAACAACGTCATTTGTAACAGTAATCATGTGAATACTGCAACCGGGAAGAGAAAATGCAGCAGTCAGATCGGGATTCGAACCCATTACCTCGTAACTTTAAACTAGATCTCTAACCAATTGAGCTAGCTAGTGGCGGGCAAATGACCCACTCAAGTTCCGCTACATTCCTCTCTCCTTAAACGACGTCTTCATTTATAATGACACACAATATTGTATACAATTGTACCACCTTCCGCACGT
>NW_018457946.1:0-448 GCF_002113885.1 Mizuhopecten yessoensis
TGGGCTAGTTTGTGTGTCTGGTTGTTAGTGGGCTAGTTTTTGTGTCTGGTTGTTAGTAGGCTAGTTTGAGTGTCTGGTTGTTAGTGGGCTAGTTTGTGTGTGGTTGTTAGTGGGTTAGTTTGTGTGTCTGGTTGTTAGTGGGCTAGTTGGTGTGTGTGGTTGTTAGTAGGCTAGTTGGTGTGTCTGGTTGTTAGTGGGCTAATATGGGTATCTGGTTGTTAGTAAGCTAGTTTGTGTGTGGTTGTTAGTGGACTTGTTTGTGTGTCTGGTTGTTAGTGGGCTGGTTTGTGTGTCTGGTTGTTAGTGGGTAGGTTTTTGTGTGTTTGTTAGTTGGTTAGNCTGGTTGTTAGTGGGGTAGTTTGTGTGTGTCGTTGTTTGTACGCTAGTTTCTGTGTCTGGTTGATATTGGGCTAGTTTGTGTGTCTGGTTGTTAGTGGGCTAGTTTGTG
>NW_018457947.1:0-448 GCF_002113885.1 Mizuhopecten yessoensis
TATAGTCTGACAACCTTATATATTACTGGTATAGTCAGACAACCTGATATATAACTGGTATAGTCAGATAACCTTATATATTACTGGTATAGTCAGACAACCTTATATATTACTGGTATATAGTCAGACAACCTTATATATTACTGGTATANTCAGACAACCATATATATTACTGGTATAGTCAGACAACCTTATATATAACTGGTATAGTCAGACAACCTTATATATTACTGGTATAGTCAGACAACCTTACATATTACTGGTATAGTAACAACCATATGTATTACTGGTATAGTCAGACAACCTTATATATTACTGGTATATAGTCAGACAACCATATATATTACTGGTATATAGTCAGACAACCATATATATTCCTGGTATATAGTCAGACAACCTTATTTATAACTGGTATAGTCAGACAACCATATATATTACTGGTATAGTC
>NW_018457948.1:0-448 GCF_002113885.1 Mizuhopecten yessoensis
GTGACAACAGGATGAAGAAAAAACTGTAAACAGGACAACAACAGCTAATGCAACAACAAAGACAACAGTTTAATAATGAACATGATGATAGTGACAACAGGATGATGAAAAAAACCAGGACAACAACAATAAATAGTAAAACAAAGACAACAGTGTAATGAACATGATAATGGTGACAACAGGATGAAGAAAAAACCTTAAACAGGACAACAACAACAAAGAAAACTGTGTAATGAACATAATGATAGTGACAACAGGATGAAGAAAAAACTGTAAACAGGACAACAACAGTAAATGCAACAACAAAGACAACAGTGTAACAATGAACATGATGATAGTGAAAACAGGATGAAGAAAAAAACCAGGACAACAACAATAAAAAGTAAAACAAAGACAACAGTGCAATGAACATGATAATGGTGACAACAGGATGAAGAAAAAACCTTAA
>NW_018457949.1:0-448 GCF_002113885.1 Mizuhopecten yessoensis
TGCTAGAATATAGAAACATACGTAAACATCAAGTTTATATGTTTATATAAACACGAAACCGTATAAATTTTTAAGGCATTCCTCAATTTACAACAACCACGATTGTTATCGCACAATGTCCGTCCATCATGCGCACATATGTGCGCAAGCAATGATCGTTCAGCTTTTTATCGTTCGCCCATCGTGCACACACCGTTCACACACCGTGCACACATCGTGCGCACACCGCACATCGTGTAACGTTGTGCGATCCCACAACTGTANATGGCAATACACAGGTATATCATATAGCATGGCAATACACAGGTATATCATATAGCATGGCAATACACAGATATATCATATAGCATGGAAATACAAAAATAAAATAATACTGCATGGCATTACTCTTCAAAAACTTATTTATGTCTGTTTGCATTTTAACTTTGCAAATTGCTATACTGTCAAA
>NW_018457950.1:0-448 GCF_002113885.1 Mizuhopecten yessoensis
CTTTTTGGCCCCGCCCCTCAGGCCCATGGGGGCTTGGGACTAAACTGGCCACTATTTTGTTAACCATTGTCCTTGGAAGGTTCCTGCAAAATTTCATTGAAATTGGTTCAGGGGTTTTGGAGGAGAAGATTTTTGAAATTTTAGTCAATTTGACCCTTTTTGGCCCCGCCCCTCAGGACTAAACCGGCAACTATTTTGTTGACCTTTGTCCATGGAAGGTCCCTGCAAAATTTCATTGAAATTGGTTCAGGGGTTTTGGAGAAGAAGTCGAAAATGTAAATTGTTTATGGACGCAAGACGGACGACTGACGACGACGGACAAAAGGCGATCGCAATAGGTCACTTGAGACTTTGTCTCAGGTGNTGTCTCTCCCTCACACTTAAAAACTTTTTTGGCATGTTCAATGTTAGCATTATAGACAGTAGAGGCGTGACTGTGGAATGTTAG
>NW_018457951.1:0-448 GCF_002113885.1 Mizuhopecten yessoensis
AGACAAGATACCAAGGTCAAATCACCACTCATGGGTTTCAGAGACTGATATCAAGGTCTAAATCACCACACAAGGGTTTCAGAGACAAGATACCAAGGTCAAATCACCAAACATGGGTTTCAGAGACAAGATATCAAGGTCTCAATCACCACACATGGGTTTCAGAGACAAGATACCAAGGTCAAATTATCACACATGGGTTTCAGAGACAGATATCAAGATCTAAATCACCACACATGGGTTTCAGAGACAAGATACCAAGGTCTCAATCACCACACATGGGTTTCAGAGACAAGATACCAAGGTCAAATCACCGCACATGGGTTTCAGAAACAAGATACCAAGGTCAAATCANCAAGGTCAAATCATAGCACATGGGTTTCAGAGACTGATATCAAGGTCTAAATCACCGCACATGGGTTTCAGAAACAAGATACCAAGGTCAAAT
>NW_018457952.1:0-448 GCF_002113885.1 Mizuhopecten yessoensis
TGAGTAAGACTATAACGAGTCTCGTTACACTTACACTTGACTGAGCGAGACTACAACGAGTCTCGTTACACAGACACTTGACTGAGTGAGACTACAACGAGTCTCATTACACTAACACTTGACTGAGTGAGACTATAACGAGTCTCATTACACTAACTCTTGACTGAGTGAGACTACAACAAGTTTCGTTACACTAACCCTTGACTGAGTGAGACTACAACGAGTTTCGTTACACTAACACTTGACTGAGTGAGACTATAACGAGTCTCATTACACTAACACCTGACTGAGTGAGACTACAATGAGTCACGTTACACTAACACTTGACTGAGTGAGACTACAACGAATCTCGTTACACAAACACTTGACTGGTTGAGACTACAACTAGTTTCGTTACACTAATCCTTGACTGAGTGAGACTACAACGAGTTTCGTTACACTAACACTT
>NW_018457953.1:0-448 GCF_002113885.1 Mizuhopecten yessoensis
GGGGTTATAAAAGTCTGGCTACAAAGCCCTGACACTGACTTTTGTCATGATAGGATTATATAAGTCTGGCTACCAAGCCCTGATACTGACTTTTGTAATGATAGGATTATATAAGTCTGGCTACCAAGCCATGTCATTGACTTGTGTAATGGTGGGGTTATATAAGTCTGGCTACCGACCCCTGTCATTGGCTTGTGTAATGGTGGGGTTATATCATTCTGACTACTAAGCCCTGACACTGACTTGGGCAATGGTGGAGTTATATAGGTCTGTCTACCAAGCCCTGACACTGACCTGTGTAATGGTGGGATTATATAAGTCTGGCTATCAAGCCCTGACACTGACCTGTGTAATGCTGGGATTATATAAGTCTGCCTACCAAGCCCCGACTCTGACCTGTGTGATGGTGGGGTTATATAAGTCTGGCTACCGAGCCCTGTCATTGGCT
>NW_018457954.1:0-448 GCF_002113885.1 Mizuhopecten yessoensis
TATATGTCTTACACAAACACATCTGTACATATGTCTGCAGTCAGGACTGATGGTAAGTGTCTAACAGAAACACAGCTGTACATATGGCTCTAGTCAGGACTGATGGAAGGTATATTACATAAACACAGCTGTACATATGTCTTCAGTCAGGGCTGACAGTAGGTGTCTTACATAAACACAGCTGTACATATGTCTTCAGTCAGGACTGATGGAAGGTATATTACATAAACACAGCTGTACATATGTCTTCAGTCAGGGCTGACAGTAGGTGTCTTACACAAACACAATTGTACATATGTCTTCAGTCAGGTCTGATGGTAGGTGACTTACNCCACAAACATAGCTGTACATATGTCTTCAGTCAGGACTGATCGCAGGTAACTTACACATAGACAGCTGAAATTATGCCTTCTGTCAGAACTGATGGTAGGTGTCTTACATAAACACA
>NW_018457955.1:0-448 GCF_002113885.1 Mizuhopecten yessoensis
AGAAGCTCCAGCTAATGAAACTCCAGTTGATGAACAATCCAATGATGAAGAAGCTCCAGCTGATGAAACTCCAGTTGATAATGATGAAGAAGCTCCAGCTGATGAAACCCCAGCTGAAAATGATGAAAAAGCTCCAGCTAATGAAACTCCAGTTGATGAACAATCAAATGATGAAGAAGCTCCAGCTGATGAAACTCCAGTTGATAATAATGAAGAAGCTCCAGCTAATGAAACTCCAGTTGATGAACAATCTACTATCGAAGATACTCCAGTTAATGAAACTGATGCCAATGAAACCACAGCTGAAGAACAATCTACTAACGAAGATACTACAGTCGATGAAACCGATGCCAATGAAACTCCAGCTGAAGAAGAAAATAATGAAAATGAATACTACGTTTCTGACATTGAAGATTGTCAATCTGGTGATGAAATTATAATTGAAAAT
>NW_018457956.1:0-448 GCF_002113885.1 Mizuhopecten yessoensis
AGCATCCTTAGATACATAAGCAATGCAAGTTTAGTTGATGTACAAGTAGTTACTTAGTAACTGACCTTAACTTAACCTCTTAACCTGGTCAATGAAGCAAAAAATGTAGGTAAGAACCTAGTTTAGTTGATGTTGGACAAATAGTTACTTGGTAAACAACCTAAACCAATCTTCTTAACCATAGTGCAGATGGGGGCCTGACCTCAACGAATCTTCTTAACCTGGTTAGTCAAGCAGAAAATTTAGGTCAGAAGCAGCATCCGTAGCATTGCATGTGATAAGCATCCTTAGATACATATGCATAAGCCATGCAAGTTTAGTTGATGTACAAGTAGTAACTTAGTAACTGACCTTAACTAAACCTCTTAACCTGGTCAATGAAGCGAAAAATGTAGGTAAGAACCAGCATCTGAAGCATCGCATGTGATTAGCATCCTTAGATACATAA
>NW_018457957.1:0-448 GCF_002113885.1 Mizuhopecten yessoensis
TACACACTTTTATACCTACGTAGGTAATAACATCCTCTTCTGTTTCAAGCTTTCCAGTGAATATGACTCTTCAAGCATTTCAATGATAAAGTTTTTCGCCCACTTTGCCTTTTCATGATATTTGAATATATAGGTCTTTCATTCAATTTGAGCACTCCTAGAAAACGATAAAGATTCTGATGACAAACTTTTTGTTGTCAGACTTTGTAAATTTGGTTACTAAGAACAGTTTCTAGTTTCTTCTGTATCCACTTTAGAATGTCAATTTCTAGACTGGTGATCTCAACATTGTTGTCACTGAACAGAGAGCCAGTGTTATCCTGAAAAAAGGAACAGTGTGAAAAATTATTTCAAAATACAAAACATCAGATATAGAATAATAAATTGAGATTTTAACAAGGATCATATCTCCCATATTATTAGCAAAATATAGTATTAAATGAAATAC
>NW_018457958.1:0-448 GCF_002113885.1 Mizuhopecten yessoensis
TTGTGGAAAATGTATTTATGGTATCTTCAACGTCGTTGATATTCAGGTTCGTACATTCCATCAGTAAATTAAACAGGGAGTGATATCGCACGCATGTGTGACATGTATTCTGCAGCTCCTCGTTAATTGGTCTAGCCTAGCGTAGCGTAAAATTTAGCATCGTCAGATAAACGACCCCGTGTTTTACGGATCGGGAGTTGGGTCCTTTTTCGACACGTAAGCAGAGGGATAAGTTACAACGATTTGTAAGGTATCATACGTTTATTCTCTATTTGTAAACTCTGACAGACATTCGCTTTCACATTGTACTGTTTTCATACTCATATATCTTGATGCCTCTGACTGGAATGGAATGGTCGAATGCTTTCAGGTCAGGATATTCCGCGTAGATTTGACAGTTCAGCGTTTCCAATCATATTTGAAATCCGGCGGAACCTTGCCTATCGAG
>NW_018457959.1:0-448 GCF_002113885.1 Mizuhopecten yessoensis
CCCTCTATGTACTGTGACTACCACAGGTGACCTCTCCCCTCTATGAACTGTGACTACCTCAGGTGACCTCTCCCCTCTATGGTAACATTTGTTGTCTAAACGTGCCTGATAAAGCTCAATTTAAAAATCTGATCTTGTCACACTCTTTGTTACAGTATATTAAAGAAGTACGCACTCAGGTTACGTGATCTTCATCAAAAAAAAGAGTTAATGACGTCATCCATCACCAGTCTATTTTGATCTTGTTAAATCTTAAATATTCATAAATTCCTTCAAATAGCGAAGCGTGTGGGTTAAGTGGAACTGGGGAGGGTGTGGGTGGGGGTTATATGAACTGGGAGGGTGTTTTGATTTGTTTTTTGTTTTGGGGGGGGGAGGGGGCGGGTGTTATGTGAAAGGGGAGGGTGTGTTTTGCGCCTGATGAGTGGGGATGAGGATTGGGATGGGG
>NW_018457960.1:0-448 GCF_002113885.1 Mizuhopecten yessoensis
CCCCACCACACACACACACACACACACACCTTAGTGTCAGTAGATTAAAGCTTGTGTGTAATTATAAGATATCTCCTGAACCCATGAACACATTTAATTCATATTTACACCATAGATTTAAGTAATCATCGGTCAAGGTTAAAGGGTCAAAGGTCACAAACAAATATCAAACTTGACCACTTCTGAAGTAAAAAAAAAATAGATTTAGATATATTTAGATCGTAGATTTTTGGTCAGACTCATTGGTCAAGGTTAAAGGGCCAGAGGTCACGAGCAAAGCTTGAAGAGCTAGAAAAGCTTCAGGAGTTGGAAAGGAGATGTTGAGGAGTTGGAAAGGGGGTGGTGAGGAGTTGGAAAGGGAGGGGTGAGGAGTTGGAAAGGGGGTGTTGAGGAGTTGGAAAGGGATGGTGAGGAGTTGGAAAGGGGGTGGTGAGGAGTTGGAAGGGGG
>NW_018457961.1:0-448 GCF_002113885.1 Mizuhopecten yessoensis
GACATTAGAGTACTAGTACGTGGTATTGGTCTTTGGGGGAAATAGCAACAACATCAGATTACAATGACCCAAACTTTATTGATGTTAGAGTATATAAATTAGATACAAGTACTGGGTACCAATAAGAAAGAAAACAAAAGGCCTAATGGGCCTGCATCACTCACTTTGTATTAATATTACATGTGTTACCTTAAAGTGGACTAAAAAAACAACCGACAAAGTATCAGTGTCTAGACTAAAGGTCATTAAAAAAAACTGCTAAAAGATTTCGACCCCTGAGACCTTGAAAGTCAAGTAAGGATATTAAGTTGAACAGCAATAGCAAGAATTTACCAGCTAAACATTATGATTCTATGTATTTCTGTTCTTCAGAACAAGTTGTTTGACATACACAAGTGTGTCCGACCCCTGTGACCTTTAAAGTAGGTCAAGGTCATTTTCATTCTCA
>NW_018457962.1:0-448 GCF_002113885.1 Mizuhopecten yessoensis
GTAATAGGAGAGGAAACTGCCAGACTCGAACTCGAATTTGGGACCTCCGAACACTCTTTCCAATATGAAATGATCGCTTACGATCATCTCAGTCCAGGTCCGCTACCTTTTGATCTAAGATGTTTCGGACAACTTAATGAAAAAATCAACTAATTTTACACTTCCCACAATATAGTTATATCCATTTATATATTGAGCTAATCGACGGCTAATTAGTCCTTGCTTACAATATTGGTGATGATTATTTTGATCAATTTTCAAAAAATAAAAAAGGTTGTTCGTGTAACTTCCCTTTTGTTTAATCCAAATAACACGCACTGGGTGATTACAAAAAAAAACACGTTTTAACTCTACTATGTTCTGTCACATCAGGATTAGCATTAAGGTACACCGCATGTTGGCTGCTATGAAGCTGGTGGTACTATTCGTACAATTATGTTTGAAACGG
>NW_018457963.1:0-448 GCF_002113885.1 Mizuhopecten yessoensis
TTCACTTTTAACACTAGTAATATTTCCTGATCTTTGTTGTTCATAAATAACATCTGTAAAATATTTAATGTTTCGCGCTTCACTGATAACAGCAGTAAGATTTTCTAGATTTGGTTGTTCAAAAATAACAACTCTAAATTATTTTAGTGTTTCCCGATTCACTCATAACAGTAGTAAGGTTTTCTGGTAAGGTTCCAAAAGTAACAGCGCTACGAGACACTAGTTTTCCATGTTTCACAAATATAATAAAATAGTTTTGACTATTAACAACAGTAAGATATTCTTGTCTTCATTCGACTATTAACAGTAAGATATTCTGGTCTTAGTTTGACGATTAACAACCGTAAGATATTCTTGTCTTCGTTCGACTATTAACAACAGTAAGATATTCTTGTCTTCGTTCGACTATTAACAGTAAGATATTCTGGTCTTAGTTTGACTATTAACA
>NW_018457964.1:0-448 GCF_002113885.1 Mizuhopecten yessoensis
AGAATATGTGAAGCTGTGTTAGTGTAGTCACACATGCGAAGCATTTTTAGCTTGGCGCGGAGACAAAGTCACTCGTGGCACATTGTGTTTATCGTGGCATTGAGAAGTTTTGGTTTCAATTTCGATTACTGCTGGTGTGCGTCTACAGTTTGTCTAAGCTTTGTTTTAGGGATAGTTTGAGTAAGAAGGAAGAAGATTTGTCACGGTTAAAACAAAGTTTGTTCTTTAGCAAATTTACAACTATATATAGAAGCATAATTGCGTGTACCACCGTTTGATAAAGTAATCACTTCAATGGCTCGCTTATTTACATTTGCAATACGGGGGAGGTTTCACTAAGAGCGTTTCACTTACATAGCAGGTATGATGCACGGTAAGAAGAGTCGTCACATAGCAGAGTTCAATGTACAACACCATTAAGATCATCTAGTTCATGATTAATCTATTC
>NW_018457965.1:0-448 GCF_002113885.1 Mizuhopecten yessoensis
TTGTTATGTGATGTTCAAATTGTCTTTATATTCTGTTAATGCAGTTTTACACGAATATACAATGCGAATAGAGATATATATGAATCACCAAAAGCAATTAAACACTGAAAAAGTAAAATCAAATATATCGAACTGGCATTATTATCAGCATTGGTACATGTTGTATCATTAATAAAGAGAGAGGGATCGGATTTGAGATCGAATGTCTTATATGTATATAAATGTATTACGATTACAATGAAAACTAGAATTGATAGAAATGTTTTCTTGAATTAAAAATGAACAAGCTGCAAGAATCTCTCAGGTACTTGCGTCATGTTTTAAATCGTTGAAGGCTAAACTTTCAAAATTCCAGGAAGTATAAGAATTTTATCCCATGAAAGGATTTTGGATTTTCAAGTAATTGTCCCCTTATCCTAATACTAACATTTAGGGAAATTTTCTTATG
>NW_018457966.1:0-448 GCF_002113885.1 Mizuhopecten yessoensis
TTGTGTTAGGACCCGCGCATCATAATTAGGCAAATACTATGTGTTTCATACGTTTGCAGTTCCTACCAAAAATTAGTTCCAGTTTAGTACTGTGCATCTGATAAATTAAAATGTGGAGATGGTTTGGGAAAAATGGAATCCATAGGCATTTAACGTTTGCCAACAAAAAATGTATAGTCAAAGTACATTTGAATGTATTTGAGCGGGTTTATATAAAAGAAGGCAGGAAGGTGTTCCCCAGTCCTGGTCACCGGTTTCGCATGTTAACTTCTGGTTGGTAAGATTTGACGATGTAAAATGCTCGAAAGTCTGCCCAAGAAGACTATTTATAGTCTTTATCAGGTTTTTATCAGCGAACATAGAAAGTTGTATTTTTTAATCCTAGAAACCTAGGGAAATGTAAGAATATGTGTTCTTCGTCGGTGTTTATGTTACGCAGAGGTCAATC
>NW_018457967.1:0-448 GCF_002113885.1 Mizuhopecten yessoensis
ATCTACAAGAACATAATTAGCAAAACAAAATCTTATAAATTGCCGGCATATTGTTATCAAATACTTTAGAGAAGTGATTAGCTTTATCGAATTAATATGTATAAATACAAATGTGTTTGGCACGCTTACACACCTAATGGAATATGTCCCGTAAAACAATTAGTAAATTATATAAAAAATATTTACAACCCTAACTGTAGCTTATATACAAGAATAAATACGGATGATGCGAGCCTGTACTTTTTTCATCTCTGATGGTACCAGTTATGTAATCGTTATGCAAACTCAACATAAGGATATTAGTCAGGAACATATCTTAAAATTCAACTTCACTTCAAAATGTAACACATGATTGTTTAAATTAAGCAAACATTTGACTGCTATTTAACAGAACGAAACACGACCTTTTAATATTACACCATGGTGGTAAATATTCGTGAAATAACCT
>NW_018457968.1:0-448 GCF_002113885.1 Mizuhopecten yessoensis
CATGGCGACCGGGGTTTGATTTCTCGAACGGACGTGATAGTTTTGGATTTACCTGCCCGAACACGTGGGTTGTCTCTGGGTACTCCGGTTTCCTCTTACATAAAGACCCCCTGCGCGCGAATAGTCGGGTCAACAAGAGTGATTAATATCAGTTGAAACCCCTTGATTCTTAATTGCTGTAAAATAAATAAAGTTTATATTTATATTTACTCTTGCCTCGTAATTAAGATATGTCAACAATACATCACAGTAATTTTTCGAAACTAGGAAATATTACTAAGGCCATTTCATGCTCCATTGCCTAATCTTAATTTCAGTTGTGAGATTGTTGTGGTTTGGTCTGTCTATTTGTCGGCTTCCTTTCTCTTTTGATATTGCGGATTAAATAACTTCGGGTAACGGGTTTCGGATACGGATAAAGCAGCTGCATATCAACAACGCTCAGATT
>NW_018457969.1:0-448 GCF_002113885.1 Mizuhopecten yessoensis
TTCTCTGCCTAAAATAGCAATGAACCCGTTAATCATTGGTTTGTTTTACCCAAACTAATTGCAGGGAAATATATTAATCTCTTCACCAGTCCGTCCGTCCACCCATAGTTAAAAAAACTTGTGTACAAGACATTTCATGAACCCCATAACGGATTCAGTCTTCATTCACGTGTTTTTTGTGTTCCTTACATGTTTTTTTAAAACAGTTTATGTAAATAGGCTTAACTTTCAATTTAAAGTGTCATAAATGTAGTAATGTTTCATTGTCTGATGTTAAATATAGGTTACCCTACTAGATTTAAGTGACTTTGATGTCTTCCTAGAAGTGATTATTTGCAACATACGAGAAAGATTTGAAGCTTTCTAGGTGTCGTTTTGTAGTAGCAAGAAGTAGCATCAAGTTAGTGACATTGTTTGCATACTTTCTTACAAGCAAAATCATTGTAAA
>NW_018457970.1:0-448 GCF_002113885.1 Mizuhopecten yessoensis
TTTTGGAATATATATTTTAGGTTTTGTGAACTTTTTATTTCCAGTTTTGTTATTTTCATTCCTTTTATTTCAATGTTTAAAGACTTCCTGCTATCTTAAGTAGGTTATATATCTCATTTTGAGGCAAAATGTTTCTATATATCTTCGTTACAACCAATTATAATCTTTTCCATTGCCTACAAATAGAAAAATTCTTAAATGACCAACAGACTCAACAATACTTCAGACAAACGATGTGATCAAATTTGCCAATACAATCGTGTCAATAAGTGTTCTTTTTTCTGTCTTCTTGCAATACATTTTTGCTTTACAGTATAACCTAAACTGCTATATAAAAACATATCTAGGAATATTGGCAAAGATATGTAAATCAACAAAATCTACATGTTAACTTGTTCTTTTTCTATCCATTTATTCGGAGCCCATGCCGTGTCGTGTAATCAACGCC
>NW_018457971.1:0-448 GCF_002113885.1 Mizuhopecten yessoensis
TGATAATTGTGCGAGGTCACGTGCGAATACTGATTAGCATATAAAGTCACTGGCGTAGGTCAGATGCATACGTGTTTTGTATGCATATGCACGAACCATCAATTTGGATACAAAAGGTGACTTTGAAATAGATTAAATTATGTGGCATTCAACAAGGCATATTGTGTCTGCCTGTTGCACCTTTATGTATACTATTTAGCAGTCTAACGATCGTTATGTATAAGTGGTACATGTCAGTGAGATATCTTATTATATTGTCTACGGTCCTTTACGTACAATTGTTGGGTTTTCCTTTTTTGCTTTATTAGTTTGTACTCAACCTCCGGATAAGTTTTCAGGCACATCTTTATAAAACCAAACTTATGCCGAATTAATTGTGCGACCTCACTGAAATGCCATCCTGAAAGCACAACACTCCCCCCGGTCACATTAAACGGACAACAGGTAA
>NW_018457972.1:0-448 GCF_002113885.1 Mizuhopecten yessoensis
ATTACAGTTTGTGATGAAATCTATAGCAGTTATTACAGTTTGTGATGAAACCTATAGCAGTTATTACAGTTTTTGATGAACCCTATAGCAGTTATTACAGTTTGTGGTGAAACTTATAGCAGTTATTACAGTTTATGATGAACCCTATAGCAGTTATTACAGTTTGTGATGAAACATATAGCAGTTGTTACAGTTTGTGATGAAACTTATAACAGTTATTACAGTTTGTGATTAACCTTATAGCAGTAATTACAGTGTGTGATGAACCCTATACCAGTTATTACAGTTTGTGATGAAACCTATAGAAGTTATTACAGTTTGTGATGAACCCTATAGCAGTTATTAACAGTTTGTGATGAAACCTATACCAGGTATTACAGTTTGTGATGAAACCTATACCAGGTATTACAGTTTGTGATTAACCTTATAGCAGTTATTACAGTTTGTG
>NW_018457973.1:0-448 GCF_002113885.1 Mizuhopecten yessoensis
AAAAAAAAATGAAATAGTTTCTTATCAATTTGGATGGGCCCTTCATCATCGGATATGATTTGGATTTACAAAAAACCTGGTAACTTCATGGTCTTCATCCCCTTTCCCAACCGATAATGAAAAAGACAATGCTATTTATTGAAAAAGAAACCTCATCAAAAAGAAATATACCATGCATCTATTAAAACAACCGAATTTGCTTATATGACCTTTATGGACGTGAGAGTAGGTCAAGGTCTTTCATCCATAGTACTGGTTAAATTAGACGTAATGAGTACAAGGAAGAAGAATGATAATGACTGCTCTGTGTATCGTTAAACATTAAAGCAGTCCTGGTTTTTTTTATCGAAAAAAGACTTGTCGTTTCCTGATATTCAATTGGAATATGATTTACATTGTAAGATGTATTAATATGATTCCAATGAAAAACAGTTTGTGTATTAACTTT
>NW_018457974.1:0-448 GCF_002113885.1 Mizuhopecten yessoensis
AACCTGTACATTGTAATAATGATAGATAGTGTCTCATAATGCACACAGTCATTAGATTACTATGTACAATTAAGCGTGATTCAGACCACTCACTCTCCCCAGAATTTCGGTTTGAGCCCCAGTCATGGCGGAAAAAGGGAGTAAAGTTGAATGAAAGTTAAGGTCGGCGCAGATTTTTTGGTTCACATGTTTATTTCCACAATATGTGGAACATGAAAACCACCTATACAGACACAATACAATTGATTACATAATGAAACACAGCGCTTACAATTTAAGTCCTAACATGATGTACATTCAGTGAGTACCTGTTGAATACGTTCACACACAATAAGTTAATTAAAGCAGGAATAATACTAGGACTGACTTCATCATAATCAATAGTAGAAATTACTTAAACATTATTATATTGAATACAATTATCCTTATCAATTAGCACTTGTTTACA
>NW_018457975.1:0-448 GCF_002113885.1 Mizuhopecten yessoensis
TTTTGACGGCCAATCAACAATTCGAGTCATTAAGGGCCAAACAACGATGTAAAAAATAGACATTCACAAAAATGAATAAATAAAAACCAGAAACAAAAAAGTTAAAATGTGTAAAAGTAATCAAAATATATCAATAGCAAACGAATTGGTTGTAAAATATATCACATCTTATTATAGAGAATAATTGAATGTGAATAATAATATATATAGATTGCACAGAAACTGTATCAAATAAACGTTTTATAGCGGGTATATTATAATAACATGTTTGAAATCAGCGCATTCAATCATAAAGAGTTTGACTGTAAATAGTTGATCACATGCATGACTATAAGGTTGGTCTTCCTTACGTAAAATGTAACTATGGGCGATGTATGTATGGCCTATGCGTAGTCGCGAAAGGGTACATTAGATAGACATCACTCTTTCGCTTAATGTATAAAAATTA
>NW_018457976.1:0-448 GCF_002113885.1 Mizuhopecten yessoensis
TCCGCTGCTCAATTATGTATTCATACAAAATATACACTGTTGCAACGTATACATTCCAATGACGTCACGCTGTTGACAGCTTTTCCGAGCCTGCTGGCATGTCAGCTGTATATATTGTATGATATTAACATTTGTAATTTTGTGTGATAATGTAACTAATATTAATCAAAATCGAAAGCAAATGCAGTTTGACGATAATGCTCGATATATTTATTTGCTAAAAAAAATGCCTTTTATTCTTTTCGGTGACCAATATTCATTGTCGCGATCTACTGTCATGGTAACGTGAGAGCGATATATTTCTAGAGCCCATCAAGTTAAATCTATTGAAATAACCAGAGATATGCAAGCTACTCGAGAGCTCCAAATATTCGGTGCAGCATTAATTTATGCCTAGAGCATTTGATAGACCGATATACGTAATAAATGATTAAGCAACAGGAGCGTG
>NW_018457977.1:0-448 GCF_002113885.1 Mizuhopecten yessoensis
TTTTATTTTGATGGTGATCGGACGCATTTTAATTTCTCCCAAATCAATCGGGACCTGAAACGTTTTAATATTTGTTTTTATTTATGTTGCTGATAGCGAGCCTCGAACCCTAAATGTTGCGATACTGAAGCTTATATATCACCGCCCTATCCGTCACGACCAAACGCGCCCCGACAGTGAAGGTGTATTTCTAAACTATGCATCCACAGCGAGTTAAATTTAGAACCTACGTCATGCAACACACATATATATGTTTGTATACACATACCTCCGCCATTTGCAATGGTGACATACACGTTGGATTTATCGTTGTGATAGGGAAACATACATGTTTGCAGATTAACGAATTATACCGAGTTAGTAAAACAGTAAACTAGTATAACGTATAAGAGAAATTGTGTAGGCTGTAATGTATACAACACGATATTTGTTAAAAAATTGTCTGTCC
>NW_018457978.1:0-448 GCF_002113885.1 Mizuhopecten yessoensis
ATATTTTGATCCACATTTAACCACCTGACAAACCTTTCTATAAACTGTCTATCAGTCCATACATCTAGAGAACCAACACTTTCATAATCACAATCCCAAGGTGACTCCCATTCTCTGTGTATACGTTAAAACATGTATACATAATTAACAGGTTTTAGCAAAATTCTGTCTGGAGATGATTTCGATATTGTGAAAAGACTCGATGACTTTCTCGGACAACACTTTATGAAGCCAGTTGGTGTGATTTGTCTGTACAAAAGTTCCACTGTGGCATATATTGAGTCGTGGGCAAATTTGTACACAAAACCATCACCAGACCACTTTTTCTCCTTTTCCATTAAAAACCCTGATAAAGTGTCTAAACTTTTCCGCACAAATTAAAATTTTTGCTTATAATTCCATGCCGACCTGTTATCCCCAACACCCTTCAAATCAATATCAAATGCTT
>NW_018457979.1:0-448 GCF_002113885.1 Mizuhopecten yessoensis
TTTTCGTCACAAATGTTTGTTAACTGCCTGATCTCTTTGTTCAAAAAAGTGTATAAAATTTCGTTTTGCAGTAATACATACCTTGCTCAAATGTTGAAATTAGTGGAAACGGTTACATCATTCACGGCAATCATATTTTACATTATATTATATTTCACGTTGGTGTTTCTCTTTATAACATAGACTAGGGAATGCCTTGAATGAGTTCAACTTTCTACCTGTCCGACATTTTCGATTTAACCTGATTGTATTGATACAGATCGTGCTGTATTTACTGAGACATCTTTACGTTCAACCTACATTGTCTCAGTAATTGGTTTGATTTAACAATGCTTATGTAAAATTTATTGTCAATTATCAGTGCGATAAGTAAATACAATGAAGGATATTCAGGGGATGATTAATTTTTCTCCCACACCTGACAGATTTATCTCCCGTTTTGCCGGTG
>NW_018457980.1:0-448 GCF_002113885.1 Mizuhopecten yessoensis
AAAAGCATTTCTACGAAAGTGTTTGGTCTTGTAACCTCGCGGACATTTATGAGAATAGTGTCGGATAGTACCTTCTCAT
Source organism: Mizuhopecten yessoensis (assembly GCF_002113885.1). NCBI lineage: Eukaryota > Metazoa > Mollusca > Bivalvia > Pectinida > Pectinidae > Mizuhopecten > Mizuhopecten yessoensis. The sequence goes on from NW_018457980.1 coordinate 80, forward strand.
CAATGTCAAAAGTTAAATTTTGACTCCGTGGTATATTTTGTGAATGTATGATGACGCTGTTGTATATTTTGTGAACATTCCTTAGCCTGTTGTTTATATTTGTTAATAATAGTTGCGCTGTGTTTAATTTGTTAAAGTTTGTTGAGGCTGTGGTAAATTGTTAATAATTCTAAACGCTGTAGTATAATTTTATTAATAATTGTTGCCAAGTGATTTATTTTGTTAATGTTTGTTGACGCTGTGGTGTTTTATTATACGTAGTGGAATATCTCATGAATGTGTACGTACTGTGATGAAAACCTATCGAGCTAGTTATTTTCATTCGTAAACCGTCACGTTCCTGTGTATTCTCGATGTCATTTACACGCT
>NW_018457981.1:0-448 GCF_002113885.1 Mizuhopecten yessoensis
TTGCTTTTTAAATTACTGAAAAGAAGACCTCAGATCCGGGTTTAAACACGAGACCTCTGAACTATGCGGTAATGCTCCAATACAACATTGTCGTTTGTTATTTTACCATACAACACACACCTGCAGGTGGGCGATCGGGAAAAGAATACACCTGCTGGTACCCACTGCATGTGTCGTACGAGGCGACTAATGCGTGACCCCCTGCAGAATTTGGGATTTGCTTTGGTGTCCTCTATCCTCAACATTAAGGGGAGTGGCAACACATGGTTCACACGTTGTCTATAATGGGACCTGGCGGGATGTTTTGCTGGGTGCCTTCACTATATAGTTGGCATCAGATCAGTGCTATCACAAGAAGGCAAGCTCGCCAACACACCCTATCTCCTGTATGGCCTTAGCTGTTAATAGGTAGCAGTATACAGTAGAAATGGCCCGACTCTGATAAACA
>NW_018457982.1:0-448 GCF_002113885.1 Mizuhopecten yessoensis
AGCAGGACACCCTACCCGGTCACATTATACTGACAACGGGCGAACTAGTCGTCCCGCTCCTAAATTGCTGAGAGTTAAGTAGGAGTAGAAACTACCATATTTTCATACTCTGGTACCAAGAACAGTAATGTGGAATTTTAGGTAAAAGAATCACCTAGAACAGTAATGAGGGGAGGGGAAAAATCCGGGATTGGAATGTGGAAGGAGAGGTGCAAGGCCCGTATTCATTAAACCATTCTCATGCTCAAGCATGAATTCTGTGCTCAAACCTACTTTCTTGTAACTCACTTAAATCCTGTCAAACGATCAAAAAGTCAAATGTAAACATTGAAAACAGTCTCTTCAATGTTTTCCCAAATCATTGAAAAAATAAGATTTGTTCATGAATTTATAACTTAAACGGGAAATTCGGCTTGAGCACAAATTCCATACTTGAGCATGAGAACGG
>NW_018457983.1:0-449 GCF_002113885.1 Mizuhopecten yessoensis
ACCTTACAGACAAAGTACCTATTATACTGCTGTCAATGAAATCAAATATACAGACAAAGTACCTATTATACTGCTGTCAATAAAATCAACCATACAGACGTACCTATTATACTGGTGTCAATGAAATCAACCGTAAAGGCAAATTACTTATTATACTGCTGTCAATGAAATCAACCATAAAGACGTACCTTTTATACTGCTGTCAATGAAATCAACCATTAAGACGTAACTATTATACTGCTGTCAATGAAATCAACCCTACAGANCCTACAGAAGTACCTATTATACTGCTGTCAATGAAATCAACCATACAGAGGTACCAATTATACTGCTGTCAATGAAATCAACCGTACAGACAAAGTACCTATTATACTGCTGTCTTTGAAATCATCCATAGAGACAAAGTACCTTTTATACTGCTGTCAATGAAATCAACCATACAGAGGTAG
>NW_018457984.1:0-449 GCF_002113885.1 Mizuhopecten yessoensis
TTTTACACAGACATTACAAAGCTATTCAAAATTGTTGATATATTATAACTGGCATACATTTTATACTGGTATTTTATGAAAATAATCTTGTAGTTTCTATTTGCATTATTCGGTTTTGTACAGATATTATGGAAATCCATGTTAATTTAATTTGATTGAATCATTTAGCGAAAAACGTATTATCGTTTAAAATCATACAAAGCTTGTCAAGTGAAAGTATAGAATTAAGACGAACCAATGTCACCAGTTGCACTGAATTAGTATTACTATGTGAAACGTGAACTGAGTTATATATATACTGTTGATTGTGTTTGGTTTTTTGTTTGGTTTAGTATTGTTTAACGTCCTATCATCAGCTATGGTCTTTTAAGGACAGTCTCCCCTGTGTGCAAGATGCATGCGTATAGTGTGCGATATGTTCGTGTTTGTCTCCTTGTGATAGCGCGGAA
>NW_018457985.1:0-449 GCF_002113885.1 Mizuhopecten yessoensis
ATATATAGCTTATTTAGTGATAGATGCTTATTTAGTGATATATGCCCATTTAGTGATAGATACTTATTTAATAATATATAGCTTATTTAGTGATATATAGCTAAATTAGTGATATATGCTTATTTAGTGATAGATGCTTATTTAGTGATAAATGCTTATTTAGTGATAGATGCTTATTTAGTGATATATAGCTTATTTAGTGATGTANGCTTATTTAGTGATTAGATGCTTATTTAGTGATATATAGCTTATTTAGTGATATATAGCTTATTTAGTGATATATATCTTATTTAGTGATATATATCTTATTTAGTGATATATAGCTTATTTTGCGATATATGCTTATTTAGTGATATATGCTTATTTAGTGATATATAGCTTATTTAGTGATATAGAGCTTATTCAGTGATATATGTTTATTTAGTGATATATAGCTTATTTAGTGATAT
>NW_018457986.1:0-449 GCF_002113885.1 Mizuhopecten yessoensis
CAAATACAGTAATGCCACACCTAAGGTACACTTGTATTGTGATGTTTCCTCACCAGGTATACAAATACAGTGATGTCACACCTAAGGTACACTTGCACTGTGATGTCACCTCACCAGGGATACAAATACAGTAATGCCAGACCTAAGGTACACTTGCACTGTGATGTCACCTCACCAGGTATACAAATACAGTAATGCCACACCTAAGGTACATTTGTATTGTGATATTTCCTCACCAGGTATACAAATACAGTGATGTCACACCATAAGGTACACTTGTACTGTGAGTCACCTCACCAGGTATACAAATACAGTAATGCCACACCTAAGGTACACTTGTATTGTGATGTCACCTAACCAGGTATACAAATACAGTGATGTCACACCATAAGGTACACTTGTACTGTGATGTCACCTAACCAGGTATACAAATACAGTGATGTCACACC
>NW_018457987.1:0-449 GCF_002113885.1 Mizuhopecten yessoensis
TAACTTTTCTGGCGTTTCTGCAAATAGCACCGTATCGTCAGCATATTTTAAAAGAAAAATGTTAATTAAATTAATTTCAATAGATGGACAACCTTCTTTTATAAAATGAATTTCACAGTCATTGACGAACATGGAGTATAAAATGGGTGACAAAATTTCACCCTGAAATAGACCGATTGTATTTGAAAAAAAATCTGAATACAAACCATTGTGCTTTACACATGACTTAACTGAACTATACGATTGAATTATGCGTAACATTTTCCCTCTAACACCCTGCTTAATCAATTTGCACCACATATGAGATCTGTCGATTAAGTCAAAAGCTTTCTTGTAATCAACAAAGCAACAGTAAAGTCTACCACCTTTTTTACGTGTTTATCTATTAATTTAAGTCTGAAGTTCAAATATTGCATCAACGGTTGAATGTCCGGGTCTAAAACCAAATT
>NW_018457988.1:0-449 GCF_002113885.1 Mizuhopecten yessoensis
CCCCACCCGGTCACATTATACTGACAACGGACGAACCAGTCGTCTCTCTCCTAAATTGATCAGCGCTAAGCAGGAGTAAAAACTACCATTTTACAGACTCCGGTATGTTTCAGCCAGAGAACATAACCCAAAACCTTCCTCACAGGGGCGAACGTTAAACTAACGGTTTTATTTAGTATTGTTTAACGTCCCCTATCAACAGCTATGGTCATTTATGGAAGGCCAAAAGTGAGGCATTGTCAAGGGAGACATTAGGAAGAGGAAAGTTGTTTAGAATAAAGAGAAAAGATAAGATCCCAAATATAGTCGCCTTTTACGATCATGCAATGGGGGCAGCAGGTACAATTCTTACGCCCCACCTGCAGGGACATCCAGCCAGCCACTGGATACGCTCAGCGTTGCTGAACAAGTGAGCGGGTCCAAGGGGAAAAGTGCTGTACTTTTTATGG
>NW_018457989.1:0-449 GCF_002113885.1 Mizuhopecten yessoensis
TTTCATATCTTTTTGTATCATACCGCGGTACAAAATAAAATGAAATGAAAGAGCTTTCACATCTTTTTGTACCATACCGCGGTACAAAGTGAAATGAAAACGACGAGCTGTCATATCTTTGCGTACCATATCGCGGTACAGAATAAAGTGAAAGCGACGAGCTTTCATATCTTTGCGTACCATATCGCGGTACAGAATGAAATGAAAGCGACGATCTTTCATATCTTTGTGTACCATAACGCGGTACAAGATAAAATGAAAGCGACGATCTATGATATCTTTGTGTACTATATCGCGGTACAGAATAAATGAAAGCGACGAGCTTTCATATCTTTGCGTACCATATCGCGGTACNGCGTACAATATTGCGGTACAGAGAGAAATGAAAGCGACGATCTTTGATTACTTTGTGTACCATATCGCGGTACCGAATAAAATGAAAGTGACGA
>NW_018457990.1:0-187 GCF_002113885.1 Mizuhopecten yessoensis
TGCGGTACGGGTTGTACAACCTTTACTTGTATTTCTGTCCTGGGCAATACGGGTTGTACAAACTATACTTGTATTTCTGTCCTGGGCGGTACGGGTTGTGCAACCTTTACTTGTATTTCTGTCCTGGGCGGTACGGGTTGTACAACCTTTACTTGTATTTCTGTCCTTAGCGGTACGGGTTGTACAA
>NW_018457990.1:318-449 GCF_002113885.1 Mizuhopecten yessoensis
TTTACTTGTATTTCTGTCCTGGGCGGTACGGGTTGTACAACTTTTACTTGTATTTCTGTCCTTAGCGGTACGAGTTGTACAAACTATACTTGTATTTCTGTCCTGTGCGTTACGGGTTGTACAACCTTTAC
>NW_018457991.1:0-449 GCF_002113885.1 Mizuhopecten yessoensis
CATGACACATACAGGTACAACAAACTATACACAGGACAAATACAGGTACAACAAACTATACACATGACACATACAGGTACAACAAACTATACACTCGACAAATACAGGTACAACAAACTATACACAGGACAAATAAAGAGACAACAAACTATATACGACAAATACAGAGACAACAAATAATACACAGGACAAATATAGAGAAAACAAACTATACACAGGACAAATACAGAGACAACAAACCATACACAGGACAAATGCAGGTACAACAAACTATACACAGGACAAATACAGAGACAACAAATAATACACAGGACAAATATAGAGAAAACAAACTATACACAGGACAAATACAGAGACAACAAACTATACACANCAGAGACAACAAACTATCCACATGACAAATTCAGAGACAACAAACTATACACATGACACATACAGAGACAACAAAC
>NW_018457992.1:0-449 GCF_002113885.1 Mizuhopecten yessoensis
ACAAACAAAAACTGGCACTAGTACTGGTACCTTAGTAATACCAGGCTGACAATGTTCCTTATATCACAAACAAAAACAGGCACTAGTACTGGTACCCTAGTAATGCCAGGAGGACAGTGTTCCTTATTTCACAAACAAAAACTGGCACTAGTACTGGTACCATAGTAATACCAGGAGGACAGTGTTCCTTATATCACAAACAAAAACTAGCACTAGTAATGGTACCTTAGTAATACCAAGAGGACAGTGTTCCTTATATCACAAACAAAAACTAGCACTAGTAATGGTACCTTAGTAATACCAAGAGGACAGTGTTCCTTATATCACAAACAAAAGCTGCAACTAGTAATGGTATCCTAGTAATACAAGCAGGACAGTGTTCCTTATATCAAAAACAAAACAGACACTAGTACTGGTACCCTAGTAATGCCAGGAGGACAGTGTTCCTT
>NW_018457993.1:0-449 GCF_002113885.1 Mizuhopecten yessoensis
CTACCTCAAGTAATAATACATTTTCATTTATCCACATTTTACATTTTAAAATGCTCTATTGAAGATTAATGCTGATCAATGTTGCACAGATGGTCTTAAATACAAATTAATTATCGTTACAAGGACCTTTATCATTTTTTATAAATGATTCATTTAAAAAGCCTCAATAATAACCGATAGATTTGCTTTAAATTTGTGCATTACTAGAAGTATGCAGATTTCTTTAAAGTCCTTGCAAGTCGAGAACGAAGAAAACATATACCGGATTTTACCCATAGCGTTGTTCGTAGGAGGCGAATTTTGTGGAAACAGATGCACTTTAACATGCAACAGCGAGTTATGTGTAATTTGAAATAAAAAGTAAGGTACAAATGCAATACTTAATTTCTCCTAAATTGTTTCTTCCAACATGTACTAAAAGTTGACAAAATTTAACATAATATATATAC
>NW_018457994.1:0-449 GCF_002113885.1 Mizuhopecten yessoensis
CTTACATTGGTCATTCAAAGGTAACCTTACACTGGTTGTTCAAAGTTGACCTTACACTGGTTGTTCAAAGATAACCGTACACTGGTTGTTTAAAGGTAACCTTACACTGGTTTTTCAAACGTAACCTAGCCTTAGTTGTTAAAATGAAACCTTACACTGATCATTTAAATGTAACTTTACACTGGATTTTCAAATGTAACCTAGCACTAATTGTTTAAAGGTAACCTAACACTGGTTGTTTAAAGGTTACCTTACAATGGTTGTTCAAAGGTAACCTTACACTGGTTGTTCAAAGGTCACTTAAAACTGGTTGTTCAAAGGTAACCTATCACTGGTTGTTCAAATGTTNATACACTGATCATTCAAAGATAACCTTACACTAGTTGTTCAAAGAAAATCTTTCACTGGTTGTTCAAAGGTAAACTTTCCCTAGTTGTTCAATGGTCACC
>NW_018457995.1:0-195 GCF_002113885.1 Mizuhopecten yessoensis
CTATCAAAGTATTTATCATTCTGCCTACAGTTTGACAATAGTGGTAACCTACTAACAAAGTATTTAACATTCTGCCTACAGTTTGACAATAGTGGTCACCTTACTATCAAAGTATTTATCATTCTGCCTACAGTTTGACAATAGTGGTCACCTTACTATCAAAGTATTTATCATTCTGCCTACAGTTTGACAATA
>NW_018457995.1:279-449 GCF_002113885.1 Mizuhopecten yessoensis
ACCTTACTATCAAAGTATTTATCATTCTGCCTACAGTTTGACAATAGTGGTCACCTTACTATCAAAGTATTTATCATTCTGCCTACAGTTTGACAATAATGATAACTTTACTAACAAAGTAATTTTCATTCTGCCTACAGTTTGACAATAGTGGTCACCTTACTATCAAA
>NW_018457996.1:0-449 GCF_002113885.1 Mizuhopecten yessoensis
TTGTGTAATTATGTTCTAGCCCTAGATATAAACGTGTTTTGTAATCCTTTTCTAACCCAATGGATATACGTGTTGTGTAATTCTGTTCTAGCCCTAGAGATAAATGTGTTGTTAAATTCTCTTCAAGTCCAAGAGATATTCGTGCTGTTGAATTCTGTTCAAGCCCTAGATAGTTGAACGTGTTGTGTAATTCTGTTCCAGCCCTAGAGATATACGTGTTGCGTAGTTCTGTTCTAGCCAAAGAGATATACGTGTTGTGTAATTATGTTCTAGCCCTATATATACATGTGTTGTCTAATTTTGTTCTAGCCCAAGGGATATACCTGTTGTGTAAGTCTGTTCTATCCCTAGAGATAAATGTGTTGTTTAATTCTCTTCAAGTCCAAGAGATATACGTGCTGTTGAATTCTGTTCAAGCCCTAGATATAAACGTGTTGTGTAATTCTGTT
>NW_018457997.1:0-449 GCF_002113885.1 Mizuhopecten yessoensis
TAATTAATTTTGATTAATATAGCTGTTGTTTATTTGGCAGTGGGAAGGTTTACCACAAATTGTATACACAGCAGTGGTGTGTATATATATACACATAAGTGAATGGCGGGATAAGGGTTAAGGTGCGTTACCAAAATTGTGAATTTCTTGACCCTGGGGTCTCGCGTTTCCCCTGGGAACTATAGTCTATATAGGGAAATCACATTTTGGACCAACATTTGTTTAATTTCCATTGGAAGTAATTCAATTTAGGTTAGCATTATCAGTATTAGGTAGCAGTTTGATAGTATGCACATATGAGCCCTGACTGACCCCCCGGGGCTGATGGGTGGGGCCAAAAAGGGTTGAATTGACTGAAATTTCAAAAATCTTCTTCTCAAGACCCAGATATGGTAGGTCTTAACGTGCTTTACCAAAATTGTGAATTTCATGACCCTTGGGTCTCATGT
>NW_018457998.1:0-449 GCF_002113885.1 Mizuhopecten yessoensis
ACTATTTTACATGGAATGAAGAACATCATTACACACTATTTGACAACGATTAAAGAACATCATTACACACTATTTTACATGGAATGAAGAACATCATTACACACTATCTGACAGAGAATGAAGAACATCATTACACACTATTTGATATGGAATAAAGAAACTCATGACACACTATTTAATATCGAATAAAGAACATCATCGCACACTATTTGACATGGAATGAAGAACATCATTACACACCATCTGACATGGAATAAAGAACATCATTACACACTATTTTACATGGAATAGAGAACATCATTACACATTATTTGACATGGAATAAAGAACATCATAACACACTATTTGACATGGTATAAAGAACACCATTACAAACTANAATTACACACTATTTGACATGAAATAAAAACATCATTACACACTATTTGACATGGAATAAAGAACATCAT
>NW_018457999.1:0-449 GCF_002113885.1 Mizuhopecten yessoensis
GATCTATCACCAAACATTGTCAGTACAACCCAGAACAACCCCACTGTAGATATACCACCAAACATTGTCAGTTAAACCCAGAACAACCCCACTCTAGAAGTACAACCCCACTCTAGATCTACCACCAAACATTGTCCGTAAAACCCAGAACAACCCCACTCTAGATCTACCACCAAACACTGTCATTACAACCCAGAATAACCCCACTCTAGATCTACCACCAAACATTGTCAGTACAACCCAGAACGACCCCACTCTAGATCCACCACCAAACACTGTCATTACAACCCAGAACAACCCCACTCTAGATCTACCACCAAACATTGTCAGTACAACCCAGAACGACCCCACTCTAGATCCACCACCAAACACTGTCATTACAACCCAGAACAACTCAACTCTAAATCTACCACCAGACATTGTCAGTAAAACCCAGAACAACCCCACTC
>NW_018458000.1:0-449 GCF_002113885.1 Mizuhopecten yessoensis
CCGAGAGCTATGTGGGGAAACAGTGACTAGAACGTGTTATATCTAAGGAGGGGTCGAGAGCTATGTGGGTAAACAGTGACTAGAACGTGTTATATCTAGGGAGGGGCCGAGAGCTATGTGGGTAAACAGTGACTAGAACTTGTTATATCTAGGGAGGGGCTGAGAGCTGTAATGATTACTTCATGGACGATATGGTCCTATGGTGTAGTATAGTTACTATAATGATTACTTCATGGACGATATGGTCCTATGGTGTAGTAGACCTACTGTAATGATTACTTCATGGACGATATGGCCCTATGGTGTAGTATACTTACTGTAATGAATACTTCATGGACGATATGGTCCTATGGTGTAGTAGACCTACTGTAATGATTACTTCATGGACGATATGGTCCTATGGTTATTATACTAACTGTAATGATTACTACATGGACGATATGGTCCTA
>NW_018458001.1:0-449 GCF_002113885.1 Mizuhopecten yessoensis
GATGTGTACATTTGAAGTATGAAATAAACGTTGGCAATTTACTTACGGAATTATTAAAATACATTAAATATACTTGTATAATAATGTACTTGCCAGTCTGGCAGGTTCTATGCTGCAGTCACACACATCACTTCAGATACCATGCTGTCTGCGTCTAGCCACGGAGTCGCACAAAATGCACAAATCATCCATAACGTAAATTACGTTATGGATGATTTGTGCATTTTGTAACTTGTCATAAATAGAGCATTTCTCAGTACTGTGTTATAACTCAACATTAGTAATGTTGAATTATAACACAGTATTGAGAAATGCTCTGTTTATGACAAGTTACCTACTCAAAATTATCTACTCGAATATGCATATTAATTTTGATTGGTCGGTACTATCACAGACTTTAATCAAATTCCGTGGTACTATCAAAACTTCTCAAAATGGACATAATCTCC
>NW_018458002.1:0-449 GCF_002113885.1 Mizuhopecten yessoensis
ACGGCTAAGCGTACTTACCGAGAATGTCGTAAACACCTTGACTTTCTGGCAGAAAAAGTCTTGCAGTATCTATCGGTCGGCGCCCGTCACTATTCACCTGTTGTAATGCACTAGGACAGGTATCAGCTATGTCCTGTATCACCTGTGACCACGGACGATGATATAAAGCCATCAGATGTAACACATTGTACCCGAAATTGTCCACCACACTCAACTCCTGGACATTCATCTTCTTGGCGAGATATGCCGCAGCAGCTTCTTTGTCATTCATCATGGCACGCATCAGAGGTGTCCATCCGTACCTATCTGTTGCCCCGAGGTCCGCCCCAGACCAGACCAGCTCCTTTACTTTATCGAGGTCTCCCTGGTAGGCGGCACTGTGTAAAGGTGTATATAAACCCATGGTCCGTGATGTCTGTAACACATAACAGGAAATATTAGACACTATA
>NW_018458003.1:0-449 GCF_002113885.1 Mizuhopecten yessoensis
AGTATTAATTTGTATGACACGAGTACACAATAAAACTCAATGTTAGAACTAAATAACACTCTGTACGATACGGGTACGGGGTAATGTTAGAACGAGTATTAATTTGTATGACACGAGTACANTTAGAACTAAATAACGCTCTGTACGATACGAGTACGGGGTAATGTTAGAACGAGTATTAATATGTATGACACGAGTACACAATATAACTCAATGTTAGAACTAAATAACGCTCTGTACGATACGAGTACGGGGTAATGTTAGAACGAGTATTAATATGTATGACACGAGTACACAATATAACTCAATGTTAGAACTAAATAACGCTCTGTACGATACGAGTACGGGGTAATGTTAGAACGAGTATTAATATGTATGACACTAGTACACAATATAACTCAATGGTAGAACTAAATAACGCTCTGTACGATACGAGTACGGGGTAATGT
>NW_018458004.1:0-449 GCF_002113885.1 Mizuhopecten yessoensis
ATCAACACGGGGACGTCATACAAACATAACCAACATGTTTACAAATAACACGGGGACGTTAACACAAACATAGCCAACATGTTTACAAACAACACGGAGACGTCAACACAAACATAACCAATAGGGTTACAAACAACATGGGGACGTCTACAAAAACATAACCAACAGGTTTAAAAACAACACGGGGACGCCAACACAAAGATAACCAACATGTTTACAAACAACACGGGGACGCCAACACAAACATAACCAACATGTTTACAAACAACACGGGGACGACAACACAAACATAACCAAAATGTTCACAAACAACACGGGGACTTCAACACAAACATAACCAACAGATTTACAAACAACACGGGAATGTTAATACAAACATAACCGGCAGGTTTACAAACAACACGGGAACGTCAACACAAAAATAACCAACAGGTTCAGAAACAACACGG
>NW_018458005.1:0-449 GCF_002113885.1 Mizuhopecten yessoensis
ATAAGACATGTTTTACCTTTTTCTTTCTTTAATATCGTTCAATGTGTTACCGTTCTGTTTCATGTAGACGCGGTTGAAGGACAGTGAATACTTTCTGAAGTAACGTTGCAGTCTGACGTTTGTACTTACCGTCTCACGTCTATGAACACCTCAGACCGCAATTTCCTACTCATTGATGTCTTTCTTGTAAAGTTCTGTACATTGACGTCATTGTGTGTCAATATCAGCATATTTAACCATATTTATCTTACAGTTTCCTAGGATATTTACAAAAGCAACCCGACTACGAAATCCTGCTGTTCCTGTGGGGTATGATATTTCTCCTGTAGATAGGACCAGTGGTGGGATTAGAGCAAGATAGTTTTCAAATAGCAACCCTATAGCCCTGTCATTGGACGGATCAATATGCTGTTATTTAAACATCGGCTCAAATTTACGGTGGTTAAGCC
>NW_018458006.1:0-449 GCF_002113885.1 Mizuhopecten yessoensis
GTTGCTGCTCCATGAAACATGGAATTAGAAACAACTGCCGGTCCACCCAGTAATATTCGGTTTCAGGAGAAGCAAGATGTAATTCCCCTTGCTCAGGTTCCGTACCGTCCGTCAGGTATCTGATCCTGAACGGTACACCTATTCACGTGAAACTGACTGTCCTGGAACTCAACATCAGAACTTGATTCATTAACTCTCAGTTCCACTGATAAAGTGGACAAACTGTCTGGAGACAAAGCCTCCAGTACTGGCTCAGTTGTCGGCCGGCTGTCATGGCTACCACAATCAGGATGTCCGTAGCCAAGAGTGACCTGGGAAACTGTGCTATCCTGATGTTTTACCAAGCCGGTAGACCTTCAAAATGAGAGGATTGGGTCTAACTGGCATGCATACCCTGAGGGTAAACAAGAGAACTTAAACCACTCACGGAAAATCGACCCCTGGCATGA
>NW_018458007.1:0-449 GCF_002113885.1 Mizuhopecten yessoensis
ACTAGTGTCACAGTGAACCGACAAAGTAGTAGCAGATCTGAGATAGTATAGGTATGACGTAATTGCGAGTAGGTGTTTGCTTGGATAATACACAGTTAGATTCAGCCGTGTATAATTATGTATACATGATAGTGGGGAACATAAGACACACCTTAAGTGATTGTACGTATAAAACGGGGTATATTGTGCCAAAAATATGTTACATGCACCATACAGCTGTTTTGACAGAAGGTAGAGTGTATAACACCGCTCAATTAGATCAATTTGAGAAATCAAAAAAGCACTGGTTGATTATAAATTAATGCGTAAGATGTATATATTATTCAAAAGAAATAACTGTTGCTATAAAGGTTAACGCAAACCTTGGGGACNTAGCAGAGTCTACCACCTTGCATTTGAATGTGATAAAAAATACCGAAAATGAATTATGCTGTATCTCATTGTTATAC
>NW_018458008.1:0-449 GCF_002113885.1 Mizuhopecten yessoensis
TCTGTCCGTCCACAAATTTTGTTCCTGGCTGATAACTTTTGTATTAATTGACCGATGTACATTGTACATGAAACTTGGTCAAGATGTTCAGTTCACAAAAATACACATTGAGGTAAAAAGTCAAGGTCAAAGTCATAAGGTTCAAAGGTCAAGGTCAAATTTTACATCTTTTCACTGATGTACATTTTGTTATGATAATATGAAGCGAAGTTGATCAGAATTAAACAATGAGTCAACTGACCAAAGGTCAAGTTCATCGGGTCAGGGGTCAAGGTCAAATTTTGTAGCTTTTCACTGGTGAACATTTCGCTATGACATTATGAAGGAAAGTTGTTCGTAATTTAACAAAGAGACACACTGAGGAAAAAAAAGTCGATGTCAAAGGTCAAGGTAATTAGATTCAGAGGTCAAGGTAAAATTTTGCATCTTTTCACTGATGAACATTTTGT
>NW_018458009.1:0-134 GCF_002113885.1 Mizuhopecten yessoensis
CCTCTGCCTATTCTACCTACTATAGTAACACTTGTGACCCCTGCTGTTCTATTCTACCTATTATAGTAACACTTGTGACCTCTGCCTATTCTATCTACTATAGTAACACTTGTGACCTCTGCCTTTTCTATTCT
>NW_018458009.1:298-449 GCF_002113885.1 Mizuhopecten yessoensis
TACTATAGTAACACTTGTGACCTCTGCCTTTTCTATTCTACCTACCATAGTAGCACTTATGACCTCTGCCTATTCTATTTACCATAGTAACACTTGTGACCTCTGTCTTTTCTATTCTACCTATTATAGTAACACTTGTGACCTCTGCCTT
>NW_018458010.1:0-449 GCF_002113885.1 Mizuhopecten yessoensis
AAATCATACCCTAGGGTATACAGAGAAATCATACACTAGGGTATATAGAGAAATCATACATTAGGGGTTTACAGAGAAATCATACCCTAGGGTATACAGAGAAATCATACACTATGTGGTTACAGAGAAATCTTACCCTAGGGTATACAGAGAAATCATACACAAGGGGTTTACAGAGAAATCATGCCCTAGGGTATACAGAGAAATCATACACTATGTGGTTACAGAGAAATCTTACCCTAGGGTATACAGAGAAATCATACACTATGGTATATAGAGAAATCATACATTAGGGGTTTACAGAGAAATCATCCCCTAGGGTATACAGAGAAATCATACACAGGGTATACAGAGAAATCATACCCTAGGGTAAACAGAGAAATCATACACTAGGGTTTACAGATAAATCATACCCTAGGGTCTACAGAGAAATCATACCCAAGGGTATA
>NW_018458011.1:0-449 GCF_002113885.1 Mizuhopecten yessoensis
ATGAAGCAGGACGTTACAGAGACTAAGATTTCCATGGCGGATATCGTCGATTACGGAGACTAATATTTCCAGGGCAGATATCATGACGTCACAGATACTAAATTTCCATGGCGGGGGTCGTCGATGAAGCAGGACGTTACAGAGACTAAGATTTCCATGTCGGATGTCGTCGATAAAGCAGGACGTCACAGAGACTAAGATTTCCATTGCGGACATCATGACGTCACAGAGACTAAGATTTCCATGGCGGATATCATGACGTCACAGAGACTAAGATTTCCATGGCGGATATTGTCGATGAAGCAGAACGTTACAGAGACTAATATTTACATGGCGGATATCATGACGTCACAAAGACTAAAATGTCCATGGCGGGGGTCGTCGATGAAGCAGGACGTCACAGTGACTAAGATTTCCATGGCGGATGTCGTCGATAAAGCAGGACGTCA
>NW_018458012.1:0-449 GCF_002113885.1 Mizuhopecten yessoensis
GTCCTGACAGACGCAGTTACAACACACGTAGCCTAAAGATAGAGGATCATTTCTAGTCCTGACACACGCAGTTACAACACACGTAGCCTAGAAATAGAGTATAATTTCTAGTCAAAACAGACGCAGTTACAACACACGTAGCCTAGAGATAGAGTATCATTTCTAGTCAAAACAGACGCAGTTACAACACACGTAGCCTAGAGATAGAGGATCATTTCTAGTCCTAACAGACGCAGTTACAACACACGTAGCCTAGAAATAGAGGATCATTTCTAGTCAAAACAGACGCAGTTACAACACACGTAGCCTAGAAATAGAGGATTATTTCTAGGCCTGACAGACGCAGTTACAACACACGTAGCCAAGAGATAGAGTANAAGAGATAGAGTATCATTTCTAGTCCTAACAGACGCAGTTACAACACGCGTAGCCTAGAAATAGAGGATCAT
>NW_018458013.1:0-449 GCF_002113885.1 Mizuhopecten yessoensis
GACAAAATCATATCCGATAAAAGGCCGACCAGCGGCTTCTTATGTCATAGGAGTAGGGTTCGTTTCAAATGTCTTTGTCACCCTTCTAATCTTGCCGGGGTCTATATTTCTATTTAAACAATAAACTGCATAGATTGTTAAACGGAAATAGGAAGTACATCCCTACATGTGTACATTCTTTTCTGTACTTCAGAAACCGGCTACCTATTTCACTACTGTGATTTTTTCCAAGAACGATAACTCATGCATGCAATTGCTTTTATTATAAAATGTCAATTTTTAATCGTTTATAGATAATTAATTGTACACAATTTCAGCATTTATGAAATTGATATACATTAATGCAATACTAATCTATGTTAGTATCATTTTATTGACATTATTTGGCAAAAAATCGTGTTTCCTTTTTTTTTTCAAAATTCACTCCTTTTTACATAAATTGCCTTTTA
>NW_018458014.1:0-449 GCF_002113885.1 Mizuhopecten yessoensis
GTAGACTGTCATTGATATGACTAAGTGTAGGTTGTCATTGATAAAGGGAGACTTAGTGTAGGCTGCCATTGATAAAGGTAGACTGGGTGTAGACTGTCATTGATAAAGGTAGGCTGAGTGTAGGCTGTCATTGATAAATGAAGGCTGCCATTGATAAAGGTAGACTGGGTGTAGACTGTTGTCATTGATAAAAGTAGACTAAGTGTAGTCAGTCATTGATAAAAGTAGACTTAGTGTAGGCTTTCATTGATAATGGTAGACTTAGTGTAGGCTGTCATTGATAAAGGTAGACTTAGTGTAGTCAGTCATTGATAAATATAGTGTAGACTGTCATTGATAAATGTAGGCTGAGTGTAGGCTGTCAGTGATAAAGGTAGACTTAATGTAGTCTGTCATTGATAAAAGTAGACTAAGTGTAGTCAGTCATTGATAAAAGTAGACTTAGTGTA
>NW_018458015.1:0-449 GCF_002113885.1 Mizuhopecten yessoensis
ACTTGGTAGCCCTTCATCCCAGCATGTTACTGGCCAAATATTATCGTACTAGGCCTCTTGGTTATTCAAAAGAAGTTGTTTAAAGGGTTTTAACATATTTGACCCCTGTGACCTTGAATATAAGGCAAGGTCATTTATTTGAACAAACTTGGTAGCCCTTCATCCAAGCATGTTACTGGCCAAATATCATCATCCTAGGCCTCTTGATTATTCAGAAGAAGTTGTTTAAAGATTTTAACATATTTGACCCCTGTGACCTTGAAAATTGATGAAGGTCATTTATTTAAACAAACTTGGTAGCCCTTCATCCAAGCATGCTTCTGGCCAAATATCATCACCATCATCACTTGGCCATTTGGGCCAGGTGAGCTAATAAAAACATTTGAAATTTTATGACTGGGAGTAAAACAAGAGGCCCATGGGCCTTAACGGTCACCTGATATACTTAT
>NW_018458016.1:0-449 GCF_002113885.1 Mizuhopecten yessoensis
GTATCTGTCAGGTATTACTACTTACTCCGGAGTGACAGCTCACTAGGTATCTGTCAGGTATTACTACTTCCTCCAGAGTAACAGCTCACTACGTATCTGTCAGGTATTACTACTACGTATCTGTGAGGTATTACTACTTACTACGAAGTAACAGCCCACTACGTATCTGTGAGGTATTACTACTTACGTATCTGTCAGGTATTATCTGTCAGGTATTACTACTACGTATCTGTCAGGTATTACTACTTCCTCCAGAGTAACAGCTCACTTCGTATCTGTCAGGTATTATCTGTCAGGTATTACTACTTACTACGGAGGAACAGCCCACTACGTATCTGTGAGGTATTACTACTTACTCCTCAGAAACAGCTCACTAAGTATCTGTCAGGTATTACTACTTACTGCTCAGTAACAGCTCACTACGTATCTGTCCGGTATAACTACTTACT
>NW_018458017.1:0-449 GCF_002113885.1 Mizuhopecten yessoensis
CAGTATCCTCCATTGTAGAATAAGTACAGATTTCAAACAATATATGTATTGATAACAACTGTATCAATAGAAGTGGCAGTTCGACAGAAAAGAAAAAGATAATTAAAAGAGTATCCCAGCATCCATACATGTTCGCCTGCTGGTATATAAAAGTTGGATTTGATAAAAAAGATAATTAAAAATAATGATTAGGAACAAACTTAATTAGTGTTACCATATCATTCAAATACATGTGGTAAACATAACATACAGAATATGTAAATTTCGTGTACATCTCATGGATTGAGAGTGAGGAACGAGAATGCTCATATTTGCATGCATCGCATATCAATTATATTATACAGCTTTGTAATACTTTAAGTTGTTTATGTAACATCTAGGACAAAAGGATGGTTTAGTACAGGTTGGATTACTTCCCCTGATTTATATAGAGCTTCAATTATTAGCTC
>NW_018458018.1:0-449 GCF_002113885.1 Mizuhopecten yessoensis
TTTTGCTTCCTAAAGTTGTGACTTGTTGGAATCCGCTTCAAAGATAGAGATACAGAAATTATGAAGATTGATGTGCAGACAATAAACATTCTATATGCGATTATATCGTGAAGTCTGCAGGTATGTATTTTTAAAAACAGTTATTTTAACACCTAGTGGGCAATCATCCGATATGCCGTTTGCGCATTTTCCTCCCATATAATTGAAATTTGAAAAGACAGACAACACTTGTAATGCCATAGTATATGATATTTTATTTTTATTTTCAATAAAAGCAATAAGATTTTGAAGAAAACAACATGTAAGCTGTGGTTCGATTTTGTAACCACACTGAAGTTAGACTTCTATTTACTATTCCAAACATTGCGGTATACGAAGTCGTCAAAGTATATTTATATTGGTTGTGTTAACGTTATAACTTTGTTATCGTATTGGTGATAGATGTAGTC
>NW_018458019.1:0-312 GCF_002113885.1 Mizuhopecten yessoensis
TAACTAACACTTCCGTCAGTGAGATGAAACCCGTAAGGGCGGATTAAGGTAGGCGCAAAACCCGTCAACCAACCTACCAAATCGTAACTAACACGCCGGTCTGTTCTGGTTTACATATCCAGGTAAATTAGCAAAAGGATTTTGATATAAGATGACTTCACACGTTAGAATTTACAGTAGTACAAAAGTACCGCTTTTGGCGCAGGGTCATCCGGTGCACTCCCCTGTATAATCCTTACCACCTCCCGGCACCCCCCTAGTGGCACCCCCCTTCAGCAGGGGGGTACCGATCGATGACGTCACAGGTGGGGG
>NW_018458019.1:328-449 GCF_002113885.1 Mizuhopecten yessoensis
GGGGGTTTTCCAGACTGTCTTTATTTATAGCGACAACCAATATACGAGGGGGGTACCGTTATGATGATGTCACGGGGTACTGATACACCAGTCACGCAGTTCGCTTTACAACACGGTATGT
>NW_018458020.1:0-449 GCF_002113885.1 Mizuhopecten yessoensis
TCCTCACCCTCCTTCATCTATCATTAATATAATGCCCCACCCTCCTCATCCTCCTTCATCTATCATTATTATAATACCCACCCTCCTCACCCTTCTTCATCTATCATTATTATAATGCCTCCCCATCCTCACCCTTCTTCATCTATCATTATTATAAGGCCTCACCATCCTAACCCTCCTTCATCTATCATTAATATAATTCCTCACCCTCCTCACCCTCCCTCATCTATCATTACTATAATGCCTCACCCCCCCCACCCTCCTTCATCTATCATTATTATAATACCTCCCCATCCTCACCCTCCTTCATCTATCATTATTATAATGCCTCACCATCCTAACCCTCCTTCATCTATCATTATTATAATACCTCACCATCCTCACCCTCCTTCATCTATCATTAATATAATACCTCACCCTCCTCACCCTCCTTCATCTATCATTACTAT
>NW_018458021.1:0-449 GCF_002113885.1 Mizuhopecten yessoensis
TAGGACAGATATATTATACATTACATAAACAAACTTAACAGCACATAGAGTAATATTTTGGACAGATATATAATTATTTACATAAACAAAAAAATACAGTGTTATCAAAATAGGATTCAGTGAAACGTTAGATAAACAATGTTTGTACACATAGGTGTATCAAATTTCCATTAACGACAGGCGATGGGAAAACACTCCTCCATATATCTTCCGGTTGGAAAGTTTTTTCTTCCTGTATACTGCATATAAAGCATCAGCTAGCTTGAAATTTAACACAGATTTTCTCATTCATCAACATTAAAACATCTAACAAAGCGCCATTACGTAGTAACAACCATGTTCAGCACACTTGTCGGAAGATTGCCGAGACCTGCAGTAGCCATGACCAAAGGAAACCTCATCATATGGTATTTATAATTTAAAATATTTCGTTTTAAATAAATAACAAG
>NW_018458022.1:0-449 GCF_002113885.1 Mizuhopecten yessoensis
CAACTTTGATTTCTGAAAGTAAAATAAGCTGATGAAGGTAGATACCTTTTTTATAGTACATTTCACAAACGTTCCTTGAACTATTAAATTGCGACATTGTTTACTGTGGTTGACGATGTATTGTATTTTTGCACATAAAACAATTTTATCCAATGCTTCCTTCCCCATGCCTTGATACATTGGAGGAGAATGTTATGGTAGCTTGACTACAGTACTTATAGCAATTATATATTATGCACGTGCGAAAATATCGCAATGCATAAAACGAACGTCATATTTCAAGGGACAAATCTTTTATTGTATCCATTCGTTTGAGTAAGATAAATTAAGGTGTTTAACCTGGTTAGATGGTTGAAGCAAGTTTAATGTTAGTAACATTAAAAGACACTAAGCAATAACCACACTTGGAAAGTATTATAGAATGGTGTCGCTTAGCTGCTGTCCTTTAA
>NW_018458023.1:0-449 GCF_002113885.1 Mizuhopecten yessoensis
AAGGAATCTACCAGCAGTGTCTACCATTCTGTAAACCTCAGGGACGTAGCAATCTACCAGCAGTGTCTACCACCCTGTAAACATCTGGGACTAAGGAATCTACCGGCAGTGTCTACCACCCTGTAAACCTTGGGGACTAAGGAACCCACCAGCAGTGTCTACCATTCTGTAAACCTTAGGGACTAAGGAATCTACCAGCAGTGTCTACCATTCTGTAAACCTTAGGGACTAAGGAATCTACCAGCAGTNTAAGCAATCTACCAGCAGTGTCTACCACCCTGTTAACCCTGGGGACTAAGGAATATACCAGCAGTGTCTACCACCCTGTAAACCTCGGGGACTAAGGAATCCACCAGCAGTATCTACCACCCTGTAAACCTCGGGGACTAAGGAATCAACCGGCGGTGTCTACCACCCTGTTAACCTCCGGGACTAAGGAATCCACCAGC
>NW_018458024.1:0-449 GCF_002113885.1 Mizuhopecten yessoensis
GAATAATTGAATGGTATATACCATTCCCCAATATACCTCGATGTAAATGTACTATACTGTTTGATATAATTCTCCATGAGTGTCCGTAGTGTAAGGTTCTACATTGTATATATACATTGTAACACTTTCAGAATTTTCGCCTTTGCCATGTATTTTGGCATTTTTAGTATTTCAGTACTTGGAAGCATTATGGGTATATTTTAGGTATCAAACAAGCTTTGACTTTTCCGCAGATACCATAAATACCATCAGTGAGATCAAAATAAAGAAACAAAAACGTGTAAAAAATAAATATTAAAAAATCCTCTTCTATGAACCCGTGTCCATTGTTAACAGTTTTACCTGTCACACCTTTTATTCAGTTCATTCGATTATATAAAATATGAATATATTCAATATTCAACTTACTCTGATAAATATGCACATATATAATCAGAGTAATACACATA
>NW_018458025.1:0-449 GCF_002113885.1 Mizuhopecten yessoensis
CACCATTGTATCTGTTCCGAGCGTGACCTGTACGTAAAAACAGATGATCCGAACGTGAACTGTGCGTACAGACTCACAATTGTATCTCATCCGAGCGTGACCTGTACGTACAAACGTACCACTGTATCTGATCTGAGCGCGACCTGTACGTACAAACTCCATATTGTATCTGATCCGAGCAGACCTGTAAGTACAAACAGATGATCCGTGGCGTGACCTGTACGTACAAACTTACCATTGTATCTGGTCCAAACGTGACCTGAACGAACAAACTTACCATTGTATCTGATCCGAGCGTGACCTGTACGTACAAACGCACCACAGTTTCTGATCCGAGCGTGACCTGTGCGTACAAACTCAAGATTGTATCCAATCCGAGCGTGACCTGTACAACCAAACAGATAATCCGAGCTTGAGCTGTACGTACAAACTTACATTACCATTGTATC
>NW_018458026.1:0-449 GCF_002113885.1 Mizuhopecten yessoensis
TGTAATGTGAGTATACTTTCATAATTGTAGAGTTTAGAGAAAGGTACATTCCTTTATACTGGAGTAAAAATCCCTCTCATTTGTAACAAGACAGTATTAAATGGAATTTGCGTTTTGTTGGAAAAAATAACAAACTGTTGTAAACATATACTACAAGCACCATCTATTGATAATGTATCATGATTACTGTTTTGTGGACTTGCCATCCATTTTGTCTTTACAAATGTGTATTATTATACTCTGATATCTCATGTTGTACATTGTAATGTATCTGAGGAAATCAGTAAACTTTATCAGTATATAATTATTTCGTCATAACGTTATATGTTATATAGTATACCACTTTTATACAATGTAGCAATGAGTGTCAGAGAAGTGTCTCATAAGACTCTTATATTATTAGTAGAATGGATATAGTGTGTTAGAGATGATTTATGTAATAGTATATT
>NW_018458027.1:0-449 GCF_002113885.1 Mizuhopecten yessoensis
CACGAATTTAAGAACTACACTACAAACGAAACGAAATTCATTTATTATAAACAGTCTACGTAACAACCTATCTGATTGGATTTTATTGATCACATGACGGGGAAATATGACATCGTGTCTCCTTTTCGCAAATTTCCATGGTTATATTTCCCTTATCCGGACCCTCTCTACAAATGGGCAAGGGCCATTAGAACCGATTTCCCAGTGACTGATGCAGACCCCAACATAAGCTCAACAACCCAATCATTCTTTCAATTATGTTGTTATTTTATTTTTTGAAATAAAAGATGTATTGTCCTTGTGGTCGAAAACACGATTCTTTGTTTTTCCTCTATATTTCACGAGGTCACACACGTGAAAAATGTTTATTAGAAGAGAAACAAGGAAATGTAGTATAATGTCAACACACAGGGGCCCTCACTGTTGATACATATACAAAGGTTATACAA
>NW_018458028.1:0-449 GCF_002113885.1 Mizuhopecten yessoensis
TGACCTTCCTGGTTGTTTGAAGTATATTTGGTGATGGCCTACAATATGACATATTTATAACTGTTGTGAATGAAACCACTAATAACTTTGACATTGATGTGAAATATGCCAAAACTCAGGAAGAGATCTGCGGCACAAAAATGCTCATCGGATGTGCTTAGGAAAAGGTCATCTAGAAAAGTAAATATTTCCCTAGAAGAAGCTTCCCCTTATAAAATAAATGATGTCACACCTAACATATTTTATAGCACTGGCACTTAAATTGAGCATTTAATAATTACTGAACTAAGTTTGATAAACCATAGAGGGAACAATTTCTTCAATTAATCTTCATACTCATTTTATTTACAGGATGTCATTCTTTTTTATTTAATATTTATACAAATTTTATCCAATGGAGAGGATGGGGCACAAAAAGTAGCGCAGAGCAAATTTTTAGTAAATTACAA
>NW_018458029.1:0-449 GCF_002113885.1 Mizuhopecten yessoensis
TTTGTTGGATTAAACATAGTAACCTCTTTGTCAGTGCATCTCACTACATGTGGTCTTTCGTCTGTTTCTCAATAAGTGCTTCTCAAATTTCATATGTAGTTTCACCTCGGTCATTAGTTTATGAATGCCACCAGGCAGTCGTTTTCAATTTTAAAGTATGTTATAATAAATTTGCTGATGACTTTTTATGTGAGAGCAATAATCATAATTTTCTTTCTTTGCAGTTGCATTGGCTTGTTACCATGCTGGATGGTGCTGGATATTTTTATCCACTGAAGGAGAAGCCGACTGAGAAGTATGCGACATTGGGATACCTGTATCCAGGACGCTAAGCGAAGAGCAGACCAATGTCTGATCTTGAGATGAAGGCTCTGCTCAAGCATTTGAAGACTCCCAACACTTTTCACCAATACCATCACTGTGTTTCACTACGCAAAGAAACAGATTGG
>NW_018458030.1:0-449 GCF_002113885.1 Mizuhopecten yessoensis
ATCTGCGTTCAGCAATTGCAGTTTGACAAGTATCGCAGTTGCTTTGTATTACACAAGAATTGTTTGGATATCCACGTACCACTGCGAATAACTGTACATATGCATTTAGCCGTTTTGTCTTTCATTGCTACTGTTTGTATATATTTGATAAATCATTTACGGAATTAAACTAATATCTTATGTAGTTTTAATGCAAAATCACAAAGATGAAATAAGTAGCAGTAGTGTTCTGAGTTTAAAAATACAACAGACGGACAATAATTCGAACATTGGAACCCTTATCGTAATTATGTCGCTCTAGCAGACTGAGACATCTGGTCAATGTTAGTCACCGGCACCAGTCCTGCTACGGTTTTACATGTATCTTAACCAAAATTAAAAGGAGGTTACAGTATGTATTGAAAACACAAGTGGAATTCTCTAGTGTTTTGTCTGTCGCAGGCCTTTTT
>NW_018458031.1:0-449 GCF_002113885.1 Mizuhopecten yessoensis
CACCAGTGCAGTTCCCTTAATTATGACCTCTTTAGAGTTAACCTTGTTGATACATCTTGTAACTGTGGTCATCCTTGAGAGAATGACTTTCCCTATTTGTTTGGAATGTCACCTTTTTACAAACGAAAGACGTATTCTGATTCATAATTGAAATTATTTGAATGTTGCGTTGAATTTAGAAAAAAAAATGTTAGGCAATTCGCAATTTTCCGTCGACCTCAACTCGAACATTTTTAGATATGTGCAAAACTTTATTAAATCCATAAATGATTTTGAGCTCAAATTGTAATAACATTTGAATATAAACATGTATTTATTGTCATTATTATAATGTCATTTAAAATGTATATTGGGAGAAGGCGTTGTTAAGTTGTTTTATTATTTTTTCATATTACTTCCGACATGAGATTGGACAGGAGTGCATCACGTGTCCACCGATAAAAACCGAT
>NW_018458032.1:0-449 GCF_002113885.1 Mizuhopecten yessoensis
AATTGTCATATACATATTGATGTAACCCTTAAAGTCATATCTAAGTGAGCTACCTTGTTTATCTTTTAATACTCAACTGATTGCGGACAATACAATAGGCACATACAATGTAGAAAAAAATAGGTATTATCTATGTATCGAACAAAATGATCATTCATGTGTAATCTTTACCCGAAAAAGTTTATCGTCTGATATGAATAGTCCATGTAAAACTAAACATTTTTAGTTAACTGAACCTATTCTGTTGATAAAAAAACGAAATACCGAAATGCCAAACGTTCGTCAATTTCCGGGCTAGATTAATGAAATATACATTTCTGTGTTGGTGTTTTCCCTATTTCACCCTTTTAGTTCAGGTGGCTTTGAGTTCTGATTTCAATCATTTTAAATCGGTCAGAAATAGAAACAAAGTAGAACCCACAAACACTATCTCTAGCTATTATTACTCG
>NW_018458033.1:0-449 GCF_002113885.1 Mizuhopecten yessoensis
TTTGTTGTTCTATCTAATTAAAAAATAGAAAATTAAAAACAAAAAAATGGAAAAAAAATAAACATAACAAAACCAATAAACATAACCGAAACTCAACAATAACAAAAACAAAATGAAAAATGTACTAATTGTGGTGAAGGAAAGAAACGATATTGTCGCTACAATGGGAACTTTTTTGGGTTATGCATGGAGTGTTTGCGATATCAATCACTCAAACACCCAGTATTGTTGCTTGTGATCATTATAGTGGGACATAAATATCAAAGATCCCCATCGGGAAGATGGGGAAATATCTTCCTTGCTGTGTAATAAATCATTTTATATTATCGTATAAATAAACATCATCTCTTATTATACGTGATCAACAAATATCTTTAACTTGAGAATGCCTCTTATAGCTAAATATATCTGAAATGCGTTGACTTCGATGCGACGTTTTGGCATCCCTT
>NW_018458034.1:0-449 GCF_002113885.1 Mizuhopecten yessoensis
GATCCTATCTTGTCTGTCTGTCAATCAAACGATGTTGAAGGCCGTGCCTGACGACATTCGCCAATCAGCCAACGGGTTGTTTTTGTTTCACTACCTGAGTGTCTGATTTACTTAATGAAGAACACACCATTTTCTCGAACTTTTGGAAGTAGTCTGTCCGACGGACTTGATGGACCGACTTTTATTTTGCAATATGGTTTCGATCCATGTAAATATAATGTATACATCGACATATATATATCCAATCTCCCTCATATCGAACTATAAAGTATAACCTATGATCTATACAATCTTCAATAAACATAAATATACAGCATGTGCTTATACAACGTCTAGGGTTAAAAACCAGAGATGAAACTTAAAACCTTCTGACGTTTACCCCAATTTGATCCACAGATCAATACCTATAATCTCCATGTCGCAAAGACAATTAAAATACACTTTTCGTG
>NW_018458035.1:0-449 GCF_002113885.1 Mizuhopecten yessoensis
TCAGTACCGCAAGGTCAATAGTCAGAATGAGATCACAGTGACCTTATTTCAAGATGCAGCACACCATTTTCAATGATATACCTAGTCTTATATACAACATTTAAGAAACAGTAGTGGAAATATGCTCCGGAAAACCAGTAAAATACTATAAAGTGACTACTATATAAACCTGACTTTGCATTGGTCAAGCAGGGTATCATAACTGACTGACATCATGCATGGGTGAAGGACTTGAGGCTAGTCGCGTTGTTTTGTCTACTTGTAGACACATTAAAACTCCTCGGAAAGTATTGCACTGATTTGAATGATACTGGTCACACATAAGGGTTTGCATCAAAGGGAGTGTGAAGGCGTTATATATATGTCCTCAAGTTTGAAATGTATTGTGCCAATTTTGATAATACTTGATACACATGATACTTGCATCGAGGGGGGGGGGGGGGGGGGGG
>NW_018458036.1:0-449 GCF_002113885.1 Mizuhopecten yessoensis
AATCCATTTCAGAGCTTCGATCTGATCCCAGAGTCCGTAGTTGCCCCGTGCGCTGGAATCTCCTGTACTAAGAAATCCAAATACACCTAGTCTGTAGTTAAGCGTCACCACAATGACGTCACCGTGAATTGCTAGTGACGTCCCATCGTACGACATCCCTGAACCACTTGTGTAACCCCCACCATGAATCCAAACCATCACCGACTTGTTTGCTGTCATTGACATTTCATTCGGTACATAAATGTTCAAAAAGAGACAATCTTCTGATGTATCTGGATTGGTAAAGTCAAAGCCCGGTAACACTGTTTGGATACAAGAGGGTCCGAAACGTGTAGCATCAAGAGTGTCAGTCCAGTTTGAAATAGAAACAGGTTTCGAAAACCTTAAGGGACCTGTTGGCGGCTTAGCAAACGGAACCTTACGGAATTGGTTGATGGTCGCGCCTTTCA
>NW_018458037.1:0-449 GCF_002113885.1 Mizuhopecten yessoensis
AAGTTGCATATTGTCAGAAGATAAAATATGTGTTAAAGTATTTGTATCTAGTATAGAAAAGTTTTGAATATATATGCACTGTTTAAAAATTGGAGCATTCGAAATTCAAAATGCATATATTATTTAACTGGAATAAATATGTCAAACGCTTTGATGTACAGATCTAAACATATTGTTGGAAATATACATGTGCTTGATCATATTTGGTAAAGCAAACAATAGATGATGATGATCTTATGTTAAACTACTAAATTAGTCTATAAATCCATGTTATAAGTATTACACGTAGGTTATTTATATATAATGTTTAAGTGATTGATTCTGGTAATAATTACCATTGATATTATGCGTTTTATTTAATATTTTTGTTCAAGGTTCATCATAAGTATTAAAAACAAATCGTCATTCATATTCTACATCTGTTTGTTGCTGTTGCATATGTCGTTATT
>NW_018458038.1:0-449 GCF_002113885.1 Mizuhopecten yessoensis
CAAGGACAAACCGCTAACAGTGGAAACAAATGTCAAATAAATTGTTATTCAATCCCAATCATTTGCCATGTTAGCTGTATTTCTTTTATTTTCACAGGTTGGTTGGTTCCCAAAGTCCTATGTGAAGTTAAAAGGTGCTGCGCTGGCTGGGTCTAACATAAGGTAAGGATGTCTGCTGACAAAAACAGGTGCTGTCTGCCTTAATTAGATCTTACCTGGCAGTTATCTAACCAAATAAAGTATAATATTTGCGATGGTGTTGTAGCTGTTGCCAATTCAAAATGTTAACATTAATGCGAAAATTATGTAGATTTAAAAACAGGTTTTTTTATCGTTCTGAATTTCAAAACATGGATGTTAAAATCATATTCTGATATTTTCAAAAGGGATTTGGAAACTCCACTTTGAAAATGGCATGGTGACTATAAACTATTATGGCAGCATAGAAT
>NW_018458039.1:0-449 GCF_002113885.1 Mizuhopecten yessoensis
GTGTGTGTTTTGATGGGGTGTATGTTGATTGGTGTGTATGTTGATTGGTGTGTATGTTGGTGTGTGTGTGTGTGTGTGTTAATAGATGTGTGTGTTTTAATGAATGTGTGTGTTAATGGATGTGTGTGTTGATAGGTGTGTGTGTTGATTGGTGTGTATGTTGATGGGTGTGTGTTGATGGGTGTTTGTGTTGATGTGTGTGTATGTTGATTGGTGTGTATGTTGATTGGTGTGTATGTTGATTGGTGCGTATGTTGATATGTGTGTATGTTACTGGATGCGTGTGTTCATGGATGTGTGTGTTGATTGGTGTGTGTGTTGGTTGGTGTGTGTGTTGATTTGTGTGTATGTTGATTGGTGTGTGTGTTGGTTGGTGTGTTTGTTGATTGGTGTGTATGTTGATTGGTGTGTGTGTTGATGGGTGTGTGTGTTGATGGGTGTGTGTGTTG
>NW_018458040.1:0-449 GCF_002113885.1 Mizuhopecten yessoensis
ATGATAAATTCATTATCATTGGTTGTCAGTATGAGAAAAAGTTGATATTTAACAACTTGAGAACGGATTTTCCCATTCTCCAGCACTTGGGAACATATTTTCTTCAAAAAGATCGCTTGCTGGCGCCAGATGACGTCCGAAACAGGAAATAGTGTCCACACAAAAGTGACCCTTGCAAGGAAATAGTCCTTTATAAACATATCAATACAAAGTTAGGGGAAAATATTGTGAGAATAACAACTAACATCACCATTTCAGTTGTAAATGTGCATATGGAAAAGCCAATGACAATAGGATTGTTTTCCAAATATTCATTCTACCTAGTTTTAAGGTTCATTGTGTATTCCTCCGTGCCAAACTTCTATTTGTTTACGTTTGTCACAGGCGATCGTTGACCACTGAGATTAGAAGTCATTTGGAAAACATGGTGTTTAGTTGAGTTTTTTAAA
>NW_018458041.1:0-449 GCF_002113885.1 Mizuhopecten yessoensis
ATTCATTTTGACAAACCTTGTAGCTGTTGTAACTAGCCATATATCGTCATCCCATGCTTTTTGGTTATTCAGACCAAGTTGTTTACATGTTTTTAACACATTTTCAACACAATTAACACACGTTTACATGTTTCGCCCCAGTGACCTTAAATATTGGTGATGGTCTTTCATTTGAACAAATTTGATAGCTATTCAAGGTGATATGTTTCTGACCAAATATCATCACCCTAGAACTTTTGGTTATTCAGGGTATTGTAAAGTTGTAAAGATTTAAACATATTTAACCTCTGTGACCTTTTACATGGGTGAAGGTCATTAATTTCAACGAACATGATGGACTTTCGTCAACCATGTTAGTAGACAATTACCATCACCGTAGGCATTTCCCTTATTCAGAAGAAGTCGTTTTAAAGTTTTTAACATATATGACCCCTGTGACTTTTAATATG
>NW_018458042.1:0-449 GCF_002113885.1 Mizuhopecten yessoensis
TTACCCGTTCTCAGTAAAATGTGACCGCGCGGAGTGCTGTGCTTGGTGCCTTCGGCATGGTATTTCAGTGCGATAGCATTAAAATGCATACAAATCCGCGTTATCACAAGGAGGTTTATACAATACGCATAGAGTCACGTCCTTTTATGACTTCAGCTGTTGATAGAAAGTTTGTTATGATTGGTTTGGTTTGGTTTTATTTTGTTTTATGTCCTATTAACAGCTAAGATCATATGAGGATGTGCCCCCGTGTGTGTTATGTGTACTGACACGTGTGCACTGTTCGCTATTTGATCAACTGTGAAAAACGGCGTTGCTAACTACGTAGTTATGAAATCAATTGGAAAATGTTAACCCCCCCCCCAAGTACAACTGTGTGTGATAAATATTCTATATATCTCATTATCGCCTTACATTTGTACCATGTTTAGCTTGTTATGTTTCTCACA
>NW_018458043.1:0-449 GCF_002113885.1 Mizuhopecten yessoensis
ACCTTTTGAACTCAGGGTGCTGACGTCACATGAAATCTATGTATTGACAAATAGATATTGGCGTACAGTCATTAATACACATACATATTGCAAACATACATAAGATATCATTGAAAAAATTGGTAATAATTATATATAATGACATTCCGTCAAATTCCGTGTTACGAGTTGCCTAACGTTACGTTTTTGTTGTTGTTATTTTCCTTCGCTGTGCACGCATGCGCGCGGGTTTACCGGTTTACCTACAAGGAATATTTGCCGAGATGTGTTTGTGGTGACTGGCCTGGTAAGTGTGAACATTTCTTTTTTCATTTGTAACATCATAGCAGAGTTACAGCGATATTTCATGAATAGTGCTTGATACGAAGACCTTCTGATACTTACTTGTTTATATAATTACTGGGAATCATAATATTTTCTGTGTGTTTGGTTGACCGGAAGTGATTTTA
>NW_018458044.1:0-449 GCF_002113885.1 Mizuhopecten yessoensis
ATAATTGCAGGAATCAGGAAGAAATTAGTGTAAAATAGCATTTTTCATGAAATAATTACCATTTTTAAGGAAAAAAGTGAGACATATCTGTAGGGAAAATGCATTTAATTTTTTCAGAATTTAAAATACTGACAATAAACTACTGTGGAAAGAGTGAGGGGAAAAAATGGCAGTGTAACAGATAATTATTACAATCTAAAATACATTACAATTTGCACGTCTTGTGAAAAAGTTCAAAGCAAAATTGCTAAAAAGGCATGTCTCGAGAGAATGCATGTTACTCGATTACTATTATAGATAGAGTGAATACAGATATGTCGTTGTGATCGTAATTTCATTTTCGAGACATCTAAAGGGTTGTCAGACAATTTTCAGACCAAATAAGTGATTATAAGGTAGCAGTCTACAGTAGAGGGTTGTGGCCATTGGTGATATTTTTGTTAAATGGC
>NW_018458045.1:0-449 GCF_002113885.1 Mizuhopecten yessoensis
TTAAATCATTGTTAGAATATGTGGTGAGGACAGTAGAAAATATTTTGCAAGAAGAAAGAATTGTCTCCCTGCTACCACACTCCACATATACAGTGTTTTCTCCAGAAGAGGGGAGGGGGGATTGTGTACATCCCCCATAAATTTCTATATTCTGCCTATATCACACTTCCAATGCCCTCCATTTTATTACAACCAGGAGAGTGTATATATTACTAACACTCATAATACACAAGATATTTTATACACTTTATAAATATAACTAGATACGTATATCAAATTTGTTTTTACATGGTATGGTACATGGCAGTAGGTGAGTTTGGCAGATAAAAGGGCATTTAAGAGGGAGGAAAATGTTCCCCACCCTAGGTTGGGAGTAGACAAGGGTGGCGGTTTAACGGATTGTGATAAAATGAGGTCTTACAGTTACATAACAAAAAGTTCATATTAGC
>NW_018458046.1:0-449 GCF_002113885.1 Mizuhopecten yessoensis
TGGCAGCCGACTCCTGCCGGTGGTTCTCCCCGCCCGCGAGGGCGTACAGATAAGTCGGGTAGAAGGGGTAGGGGCGGCGCGAGGGCTAAGGCTTAGCCTAAGTCCTCGGAGAATACCAGCGGGAATTCGACCTCTATTGGCGAGTCTTTGGGTTCGTTTCTGCGGGTTCGGCCCGTACCGGGGCCGTTGTTAAGCAGTTTGTTATATTGGACCCGGACCTTTCTCTCACCCCCCTTCCGTTTTTTCGGTCGACGTGGGTGAGGGTTTGGACTCTGTCCCAGTCACCACGGTGGCTAAGGGACAGGTCGGCGGCCTTCTCTCCCCATTTGTGGAGGGAGGGCAGGTGGCCCAACATTCCATTGGTAATGTTAAACAGGCCAGCCATGTTGTGTCCGCGGACGCTTCTTTGGGTAGCCTCCTGCCGGTCCGCTCCACTCCTGAGGGTGTTG
>NW_018458047.1:0-449 GCF_002113885.1 Mizuhopecten yessoensis
GTATAAGATCAGTATACAGTTGTATAAGATCAGTATACAGTTGTAACAGGGACGAAAAAGAACTAAAGTGTTCAGGACACCACGATACTTTACACAGGTACAGCAATGTGGAGCGTTTGCAGTCAACCATACGGGGAGGTAACTCTGATTTAAGTTTAAGCTTTCCATCTCATTTATACTTCAGGCGAGGTAAGAATATTGTAAAAATGACCATATATAAACTTGCATCACCAAGTTCTAAACTAATAAGTATCATAATTGTGGTTAAAAGAGGTTTTTTATATACTTATAAGCAATTTTATTCTAGTTGAGTCACTGGAAAATGCAATTTTTAATAAGTTTCGTAACTTTAATCAAACATCGTTAAAGACACACATGCACAAACAGAATAAGCAAATTTAATTTAAACAATTGATTACTCCTAGGTCTAAACAATTGATTACTCCTAG
>NW_018458048.1:0-449 GCF_002113885.1 Mizuhopecten yessoensis
AAAACGATTGCTTCATGCTGGTCGGCGTTAAGGTCAGGAAATATACGTATATATGCCATGCCAAAGTAGAATGCAGTTTTTGAAAAATGTCAAAAATTGTAAATTAGGGGAGAGCCTTACAATATCTGTGACAAAGAGATGGTTTCCAAGTTGTTGTATACAATTGATTATGACGGGATTATTAACCTTTTGATAGATGACTGATTTAGACAATGTTATAACCCTTGAATATGGAATATGTGAATATTAGGTATAATTAAGACCGACCAGGCATATAAAAGTGGAAGACTCCACACCGCTTAGTACGACATACACACACATACAATAACACCTTAAGATCCAGTAACTAAGCCTCGACTTCACCAACAAAACCTTGTTGACTCTAGATGCATAATATATTGCGTTGGAAAAAGCCAAGAAGAGCAATATATTATCAGAGACAATGATTT
>NW_018458049.1:0-449 GCF_002113885.1 Mizuhopecten yessoensis
TGTGCCAGGTTTTACTCCTTTTCCAACAAGGTAATCAAATATCCTTACGTCTCCACCTCGACAACTGCAGAGCAGTACATCATAACCATTCTTGTTTCGTTGTTTCACCTGTTCTGAGTATTTGTCCACGATGTATCGGGTAAGATCAAACTGTTTGTTCATTGAAGCAATCATAAGGCATGTCAAACCGTTAAAGGAACGTGTGTCAGGTTTTACACCTTTTCCAACAAGGTAATCAAATATCTGGATATCTCCACCAATACAACAACAGAGCAGAACATCAAAACCTTTCGTGTTGCGTTCTTTCAATTGTTCTGGGTATCTGTCCACGATAGGTCGTATAAGATCAAAATGATTGTTTTTGGCAGCGATCATAAGGCATGTCAATCCGGCAAAGGAACGTATGTCAGGTTTTACTCCTTTTCCAACAAGGTAATCAAATATTTTGA
>NW_018458050.1:0-449 GCF_002113885.1 Mizuhopecten yessoensis
CAGCCAGCAGATTGTTGCGCGTAGTTTACAACAGAAGATATGAAGTCCAATATTCGAAGGTAGTCGAATGATTTAATTTCTAATATACACATGTTCATATTATACATAATCAATTAACGATAAAAACTTATTATTTATTTGTGCTTGGCTGTTATGAGAACTATTGTTCTTGTAATGAAACGCTTGTCATCATCCGTTACTACTATCTCACAGTTGTCTCCCTTCCAACAGTATTTTTTTTATTATTTGATAAATGTTCAAAATTCGATGTATGGAAATATAGTATACATATTTTACAGTTAATATTCTTGATTGTCATTGAAAATAGTGTAAACTGAAATGTTAACAAAATTATCAGGATGTTTGGAAAATATAGTATTTCTTACACGAAGTGCTACAAAAGTTGTCTCCCTAGCATTTTCAGTAACGGAGGTTACCACCAGACGTCG
>NW_018458051.1:0-449 GCF_002113885.1 Mizuhopecten yessoensis
TATATATATATAACACGAAGCCTGACCTGGGACGTATTGCACACATATATGTTATACCTAGTTAGTGAAAGACATATCACCCGATCACTGACGTAAGTAATAGTTTACAGATCCTCGTGTGTATTTGCAAATGCTATGTCACTGCAGAGGTTTTGAACAGTAATAGAGAACTTCTCTGAATATAACTATCAGCTCTATCGAGTGTTCTGCGATGTAAGTGGTATACTGTTATATAATCCTAGCCAACAAATATAAAGCTATCAGACGACATAGGACGATGTATGACTGACCAATTATAGTTACAACATACATCCTACGGCTTCTGCACTTATTATCTGCACAGTGCTGAATGGGTCCAAATGTCCTCTACTGAAATCTTTAACTTTAGATTAGTTCAACATTAGAAAATAAGCAAATATCACAGGTACTATAAATTAAGAAATCAAAAG
>NW_018458052.1:0-449 GCF_002113885.1 Mizuhopecten yessoensis
AAGAATGACCTAGAAATACACATGTACATTTGTCTTTATATAAAATGATGTAAAATAAAATGTCTTTATATAAAATGATGTAGGGTTATATAATTACAGGAAGGTGACTTTATGTGAAACTTGTCTATTCCGAGATCTAGTTTAGACAAAACCAATAACAAAAACCTGTCTAATCTGGAACCTTTTGGGAATAAAACTAATTGGTCAGTTCAGACAGACTGTCAGCATATACAGGTCTCATGTAGTACTTTTCATTGGAAATGGAATCACAACATGTTGGATTAGACAGGGTGTCAGAATATTCAAGGTTTGGATTGGACAGGTTTCTATGTATTTGGTATTTAATGTGATAAAGATAGTAATGTGATAAATATTATGTTCAACTTGTTTCTGTTTCATATGAATCAATTCTAGAAGTTTTCATTTTAGTGATGGTCCATCAATTCTAG
>NW_018458053.1:0-449 GCF_002113885.1 Mizuhopecten yessoensis
CCGCACCATGCCATAAGCTCACTTGGCCCTTCGGGCCAGGTGAGCGAAAAATCAATGCAACAACATATTTGCTTTGGACCTTTAAAACTACCAGTACAAGTATTACAAATCTTAATGAAAATCTGAAAATGTTACCAAAATTACAAACTATTTTGTAAGATATTTCAATAAAGTTGAATTGAAATAAAACTTGAAAAATATACTTTCTTATAGCAAACTCCCATAGATACCTATGGTTTTATTTCTGACCACTATAATATAAAATCATGAGTGAAAATAGGGATACAATAAGCTTCGGTAGAGCCTCATCCAGATTCTGCTGACATTGCTCTTCATTCCAGGTAACGACCGATTCCAGAAATGTGGTCTGTGACATGCTGTCATCAGAGCTGCAGTCTTTTGTTCTTTGGTCAATAACAAATCTACAAGATAAAAAAACAATGACAAAT
>NW_018458054.1:0-450 GCF_002113885.1 Mizuhopecten yessoensis
ACCCCTCCCCCACCCCTCCCTTCTAGTGAGGTACACATTTTATCAATGCAAAGCCCTCCCTCACCCCTCCCTTCTAGTGAGGTACACATTTTATCACAGCAAACCCCTCCCCCACCCCTCCCTCCTAGTGAGGTGCACATTTTATCACAATAAACCCCTCCCCGACCCCTCCCTCCCTCCTAGTGAGGTACACATTTTATCACAATAAACCCCTTCCCCACCCCTCCCTTCTAGTGAAGTGCACATTTTATCACAGTAAACCCCTCCCCGACCCCTCCCTTCTGGTGAGGTACACATTTCATCACAGTTAACCCCTCCCCCACCCCTCCCTTCTAGTGAGGTACACATTTTATTTCCGGTTTATCTACAATGGTAGGTACAGTAAACCTTTCCCCCAACTCTCCTTTCTAGTGAGGTACACATTTTATCACAGCAAAGCCCTCCCTCACC
>NW_018458055.1:0-450 GCF_002113885.1 Mizuhopecten yessoensis
AGAAGTATCATTGTGACAGATAGAACAATGGGTCGTGATGTTCATCTTAGAAGTATCATTGTGACAGATAAAACAATGGGTTGTGATATACATTATAGAAGTATCAATGTGACAGATAAAATAATGGGGTGTGATGTACATTATAGAAGTATCATTGTGGCAGATAGAACAATGGGTTGTGATGAACATTATATTTGTATCATTGTGACAGATAAAACAATGGGTCTCGATGTACATTATAGAAGTATCATTGTGACAGATANCAATGTGACAGATAAAATAATGGGATGTGATGTACATTATAGAAGTATCATTGTGGCAGATAGAACAATGGGTTGTGATGAACATTATATTAGTATCAATGTGAGAGATAAAACAATGGGTCTCGATGTACATTATAGAAGGATCATTGTGACAGATAAAACAATGGGTCTCGATGTACATTATAGA
>NW_018458056.1:0-135 GCF_002113885.1 Mizuhopecten yessoensis
CCCACTGGCTGGTCATCAAACATGTTTACCGACTCCTAGCAGGTTGTTCCAATGGGTCGGGAGCTTTCACCATTACTTGAGGTCATAATTAGAAGATTGACCAATGAAATAATGTCCAGGGTGTTACCCACTGGC
>NW_018458056.1:192-450 GCF_002113885.1 Mizuhopecten yessoensis
CATAATTAGAAGATTGACCAATGAAATAATGTCCAGGGTGTTACCCACTGGCAGGTAATCAAACATGTTTACCGACTCCTAGCAGGTTTATCCAATGGGTCGGGAGCTTTCACCATTACTTGAGGCCATAATTAGAAGATTGACCAATGAAATAATGTCCAGGGTGTTACCCACTGGCAGGTAATCAAACATAGCAGGTTGTTCCAATGGGTCGGGAGCTTTCACCATTAGTTGCTATTTAATTGTATAACACTTATT
>NW_018458057.1:0-450 GCF_002113885.1 Mizuhopecten yessoensis
TAAGTCATATTACGTGTCATCCAGTTGGTGTTTTGTTTCTTAATGGTTAGTGGAAGCAAATCTTAATACATGCATGGATTACAACACTATCAGAATAGCTGATGCATATACCATGTGTGTAGTTGGCATGTATATGTTCGAAAAGAATATTTTATACACATATTTTACAACTATTTAACTGTCAAATAAGATACATATGTCCTGTTGAAAATGATACGATCAATATGTATGAAGAAGAACCATTTTCTGAATAGACCATTCTGTTATGTTGATGGAAATTTGTCTTTATATGTATATAGCTTACTAGGAATCATCGATACCATGCATTGAAATAACAAAGAGTTGAGCAGGACAAGGGGCAAATCTATAATTAAGTGATAAAAATCAAACGTTTGACCGGGATAGATGATGATCATAATTCCATAAAGGTTGTACAAAGGCACTTATTTG
>NW_018458058.1:0-450 GCF_002113885.1 Mizuhopecten yessoensis
GACCACTGTCCTTACATGTCTAATGAAAGAACCTACCGATCAATGTCATTACATGTCTAAGGAGAGAACCTACTGACCCCTGTCCTTATATGTCTAAGGAAAGAACCTACTGAACATTGTCCTTACAGGTCTAAGGAGATATCCTACTGACCAATGCCCTTGCATGTCTAAGGGAAGAATCTACTGACCACTGTCCTTATATGTTTAAGGAAAGAACCTACTGACCACTGTCCTTACATGTCTAAGGAGATATCCTACTGAACACTGCCCTTGCATGTCTAAGGAAAGAACCTACTGACCACTGCCCTTACATATCTAAAGAGATGCTAATGACCACTGCCCTTACATGTCTAAGGAAAGAAGCTACTGACCACTGCCTTTACATGTCTAAGGTAAGGACATACCGACCACTGTCCTTGCAAATCTAAGGAGCGAACCTAGTGACCACTG
>NW_018458059.1:0-450 GCF_002113885.1 Mizuhopecten yessoensis
GTTATAACGATGATACAGTAGTGATATAGACACTACTACACGTTAAACCGGTGATACAGTAGTGATATAGACATTACTACACATGTTATAACGGTGATACAGTAGTTATATAGACACTACTACTACATGTTATAACGGTGAAACAGTAGTTATATAGACACAACTACACGTTATAACGGTGATACAGTAGTGATATAGACATTACTACACACGTTATAACGGTGATACAGTAGTGATATAGACACTACTACTACACGTTATAACGGTGATACAGTAGTGATATAGACACTACTACNGACACTACTACACACGTTATAACTTTGATACCGTAGTTATATAGACATTACTACACGTTATAACGGTGATACGGTAGTTATATACACACTACTACACACGTTATAACGATTATACAGGTGGTATATAGACACTATTACACATGTTATAACGTTG
>NW_018458060.1:0-450 GCF_002113885.1 Mizuhopecten yessoensis
GTAAATATATCATACTCTGTTGTTAGCACCAATACAGTTAATATGACCTACTCTTTTGTTAGCACCAATACAGTTAATATATCATACTCTGTTGTAAGCACCAATACAGTAAATCTATCAAAATCTGTTGTTAGCACCAATACAGTTAATATGTCATACTCTTTTGTTAGCACCAATACAGTAAATATATCGTACTCTGTTGTAAGCAGGAGTACAGTTAATCTACCATACTCTGTTGTTATCACCAGTACAGTTGATATGTCTTACTCTGTTGTTAGCACCAGTACAGTAAATGTATCATACTCTGTTGTTATCACCAGTACAGTAAATATGTCATACTCTGTTGTTAGCACCAGTACAGTTAATATACCATACTCTGTTGTTATCACCAGTACAGTAAATATGTCATACTTTGTTGTTAGCACAAATACAGTAAAGCTATCAAAGTCT
>NW_018458061.1:0-198 GCF_002113885.1 Mizuhopecten yessoensis
TAGTGCGTTATCATTAAACATACAAACATTATTGTCTTATCATTCGAAACACAAACTTGTGTTTTGTCATTAATCATACAAACATTAGTGCGTTATCATTAAACATACAAAAATAATTGTCTTATCGTTCTACACACAAACTTGTGTATTGTCATTAATCACACACACATTAGTGCGTTATCATTAAACATACAAACA
>NW_018458061.1:236-450 GCF_002113885.1 Mizuhopecten yessoensis
ACACACATTAGTGCGTTATCATTAAACATACAAACATTATTGTCTTATCGTTCGACACACAAACTTGTGTATTGTCATTAATCACACACACATTAGTGCGTTATCATTAAACATATAAACACTATTGTCTTATCATTCTACACACAAACTTGTGTTTTGTCATTAATCACACACACACATTAGTGCGTTATCATTAAACATGCAAACACTATTG
>NW_018458062.1:0-450 GCF_002113885.1 Mizuhopecten yessoensis
TAACATCGACATACTGGAACACGTCATGGTAACCTAGAACAGAGGAGTAGCTAAGGGCACAGGATCACCCCGTACAAGGAATCACGGGGAAATACATAAAATCGACATACTGGAACACGTCATTGTAACCTAGAACAGAAGTGTCGCTAAGGGCACAGGATACACCACCGTACAAGGAATCACGGGGAAATACATAACATCGACATACTGGAACACGTCATTGTAACCTAGAACAGAAGTGTCGCTAAGGGCACAGGATCACCATTTACGAGAAATCACGGGGAAATACATAACATCGACATACTGGAACACGTCATGGTATCCTAGAACAGAAGTGTCGCTAAGGGCACAGGATCACCATTTACAAGAAATCACGGGGAAATACATAACATCGACATACTGGATCACGTCATGGTAACCTAGAACAGAAGTGTCGCTGAGGGCACAGGA
>NW_018458063.1:0-237 GCF_002113885.1 Mizuhopecten yessoensis
CTGATAGCAGACTGTTCGTTATATTACAATCTATGATAGCAGACTGTTTGTGACATTACAATCTCTGATAGCAGACTGATCGTGACATTACAATCACTGATAGCAGACTGTTCGTGACATTACAATCACTGATAGCAGACTGTTCGTGACATTACAATCTCTGATAGCAGACTGTTCGTGACATTACAATCTCTGATAGCAGACTGTTCGTGACATTACAATCTCTGATAGCAGACT
>NW_018458063.1:309-450 GCF_002113885.1 Mizuhopecten yessoensis
TTCGTGACATTACAATCTCTGACAGCAGATTGTTCGTGACATTACAATCTCTGATAGCAGATTGTTCGTGACATTACAATCTCTGGTAGCAGATTTTTCGTGACATTGCAATCTCTGATAGCAGACTGTTCGTGACATTAC
>NW_018458064.1:0-195 GCF_002113885.1 Mizuhopecten yessoensis
CTGTTGTTTCATAAACATCAAACTCTCGATTGTTTCATAAACATCCAACTATCTGTTGTTTCATCAACATCAAACTCTCTGTTGTTTCATAAACATCAAACTCTCGATTGTTTCATAAACATCAAACTCTCTGTTGTTTCATAAACATCAAACTCTCTGTTGTTTCATAAACATCAAACTCTCTGTTGTTTCATA
>NW_018458064.1:317-450 GCF_002113885.1 Mizuhopecten yessoensis
AAACATCAAACTCTCTGTTGTTTCATATACATTAAACTCTCTGTTGTTTCATAAACATCAAACTCTCGATTGTTTCATACACATCAAACTCTGTTGTTTCATAAACATCAAACTCTCTGTTGTTTCATAAACA
>NW_018458065.1:0-450 GCF_002113885.1 Mizuhopecten yessoensis
CTAGCCTTAACCAGGCGGATGATACCGGCTCAATAGAATTAACATTTCAACTTAACCAGGCGGATGATACAGGCTCAATAGAATTAACAACCCACCTTAACCAGGCGGATGATACAGACTCAATAGAATTAACATCTAGCATTAACCAGGCGGATGATACCGGCTCAATAGAATTAACATTTCAACTTAACCAGGCGGATGATACAGGCTCAATAGAATTAACATCTAGCCTTAACCAGGCGGATGATACAGGCTCTATAGAATTAACATCTAGCCTTAACCAGGCGGATGATAAGGCTCAATATAATTAACATCTAGCCTTAACCAGGCGGATGATACAGGCTCAATAGAATTAACAAGAGGGATGATACAGGCGCAATAGAATTAACAACCAACCTTAACCCGAGGCGGATGATACCGGCTCAATAGAATTAACCAGACGGATGATAC
>NW_018458066.1:0-450 GCF_002113885.1 Mizuhopecten yessoensis
TTACACGGAGTAATCTATGAGTGAGTCATTAAAGAGTACGGGGTAATTATTTACACGGTGTAATCTATGAGTGAGTCATGAAAGGGTACGGGGTATTTATTTACACGGAGTAATCTATGAGCGAGTCATTAAAGAGTACGGGGTAATTATTTACACGGTGTAATCTATGAGTGAGTCACGAAAGGGTACGGGGTATTTATTTACACGGAGTAATCTATGAGGGAGTCATAAAAGAGTACGGGGGATTTATTTACACGGAGTAATCTATGAGTGAGTAATTTAAAAGTACGGGGTATTTATTTACTCGGAGTAATCTATGAGTGAGTCATGAAAGAGTACGGGATATTTTAGACACGGAGTAATCAATGAGTAAGTCATGAAAGGGTACGGGGTAATTATTTACACGGAGTTATCTATGAGTGAGTCATTTAAGAGTACGGGGTATTTATT
>NW_018458067.1:0-450 GCF_002113885.1 Mizuhopecten yessoensis
GGAAATAAAGCGTAGTGAATTGTGGATAGAAATATAGAAATCCCAACTATTGCAATTTGCGCAGCAGATTTATTTTGGTCGATCTTTTGTTCATTACTATGACTATTTCTTCCGTATAGTGTTGTTCATGTCCGTTCCGTCCCGTCCCGTCCCGTCGCGTTCCATCCATGAGCGGGGACATTTATGTCTTACAGACATTTTCTAGTTTAATTTGCTGACACCTGGGATACGTTTTCTGTTCATAAAATTCCCGCCTCCCCCAACTATGGTAATGATATGTCGTAGTTAATTCAATATTCGATAACATGGTCACAGTATCATGGTCATTATTTTCGTGATGGATCGGGACTGCCGACGGACGAACTTACAACACAAAGTTTTGAGAAATGCTTGTAGATGAAGATCATGCCATATGTATTTCAAAGTGTAACCTTTTAGTTGATTACCTAT
>NW_018458068.1:0-222 GCF_002113885.1 Mizuhopecten yessoensis
ATGGACACATTATAATGGACACTTAACAATGGACACATTATAATGAACACTTTACAGTGGACACATTATAATGGACACATTATAATGGACACTTTACAGTGGACACATTATAATGGACACTTTACAATGGACACATTATAATGGACACTTTACAATGGACACATTATAATGGACACTTTACAATGGACACATTATAATGGACACTTTACAATGGACACATTA
>NW_018458068.1:333-450 GCF_002113885.1 Mizuhopecten yessoensis
ACAATGGACACATTATAATGGACACTTTACAATGGACACATTATAATGGACACTTTAGAGTGGACACATTACAATGGACACTTCACAGTGGACACATTATAATGGACACTTCACAGT
>NW_018458069.1:0-286 GCF_002113885.1 Mizuhopecten yessoensis
CCCAATGATTCCAATACACACCCTAAAAATGTAACATGTCCCAATAATTCAAATACACACCCTAAAAATGTAACATGCCCCTATGATTCCAATACACACCCTAAAAATGTAACATGTCCCAATGATTCCATTACACACCCTAAACATGTAACATGTCCCAATGATTCCATTACACATCATAAACATGTAACATGACCCAATGCTTCCATTACGTAACCTAAACATGTAAAATGCTCCAGTGATTCCATTACACACCATAAACATGTAACATGTCCCAATGATTCCA
>NW_018458069.1:326-450 GCF_002113885.1 Mizuhopecten yessoensis
AAACATGTAACATGTCCCAATGATTCCATTACACACCCTAAACATGTAACATGTCCCAATGATTCAATTACACACCCTTAACATGTAACATGTCCCAATGATTCTAATTCACACCTGAAACATG
>NW_018458070.1:0-450 GCF_002113885.1 Mizuhopecten yessoensis
ACATTCTTGCCACCACACTTGGAGACACCCCACGGTCTGGTGCAACCTGATGTTGAGATATCCTAGCTTGCAGCATTCCGATGCCCCTATTCATTTCACCGTCATTTAACCGTTGTCTGGTTCGTCTTTGTGCCATATTTATCAAATTGATTCCCTTAAAAATTTGAACAACGCCTTACTTAGCCTAGCTTAGCTTATGGCAATGGTCGTACACGTGGAAAAGCGTGCACGCGCTTTTATTGTTGACGAACACACACACACACAGGACGATTTGTAAGGCTAACATATTCGCCCAAAACAGTACGGAAGGAAAATATAATATCCTTTCTAACATTTTGATTTTTTTTTTTTTCAAAATGTAAGTGATCCTTAGTAAAATGTGAGTAGTATATACATTGTTCTATGTTTTCATTTCTTATATTTAACAAATGTGTTGCTCTCCTTTGTATT
>NW_018458071.1:0-450 GCF_002113885.1 Mizuhopecten yessoensis
AGGAGGATTGACGAAGCTGTGTCAGTGTGTACGGAGAAGGGTTGATGAGGAAGTTGTGTCAGTGTGTACGGAGGAGAATTGACGATGTTATGTCAGTGTGTACGGAGGAGGTTTGACGATATTGTGTCAGTCTGTACGGATGAGGTTTGACGATGCTGTGTCAGTCTGTACGTATAAGGTTTGACACTGTCAGTCTGTACGGAGGAGGTTTGACGATATTGTGTCAGTCTGTACGGAGAAGGTTTGACGATGTTGTGTCAGTCTGTACGGAGGAAGTTTGACGATGTTATGTCAGTGTGTACGGGGGAGGATTGAGGAAGTTGTGTCAGTGTGTACGGAGGAGGTTTTACGAAGTTGTGTCAGTCTGTACGGAGGAAGTTTTACGATGTNGAGGATTGACGAAGCTGTGTCAGTGTGTACGGAGAATGGTTGACACTGTCAGTCTGCACG
>NW_018458072.1:0-450 GCF_002113885.1 Mizuhopecten yessoensis
ATGTCCCTTGTTAATATACAGTAAAACCTCTGTATAATGTCCCTTATTTATTTACAGTAAAACCTCTGTATAATGTCCCTTGTTTATATACAGTAAAACCTTGATACAATGTCACCCGTTAACATACCTTGAAACCTCTGTATAATGTCCCTTGTTTATAATTATATTTACAGTAAAACCTTGAAACAATGTCCCTTGTTTATATACAGTAAAACCTTGATACAATGTCCCTTGTTTATATACAGTAAAACCTTGATATAATGTCCNTGTAAAACCTTGATACAATGTCCCCTGTTTATATACAGTAAAACCTTGATATAATGTCCCTTGTTTATATACAGTAAAACCTTGATACAATGTCCCTTGTTTATATTCAGTAAAACCTCTGTATAATGTCCCTGTTTTTAATTATATTTACAGTAAAACCTTGATATAATGGCCCTTGTTTAT
>NW_018458073.1:0-450 GCF_002113885.1 Mizuhopecten yessoensis
ATGTTCGTGTACTTTATAGTACGGTCACCCTCTAGTGGTGATTTCATAGATACTGACAGATGTTAGTGTACTTTATAGTACGGTCACCCTCTAGTGATGATGTCATAGATCCTGACAGATGTTAAGGTACTTTATAGTACGGTCACCCTCTAGTGATGATGTCATAGATCCTGACAGATGTTAGTGTACTTTATAGTACGGTCACCCTCTAGTGATGATGTCGTAGATCCTGACAGGTGTTAGTGTACTTTATAGTACGTTCACCCTCTAGTGATGATGTCATAGATCCTGACAGATGTTAGTGTACTTTATAGTACGGTCACCCTCTAGTGATGATGTCATAGATCCTGACAGATGTTCGTGTACTTTATAGTACGACCACCCTCTAGTGATGATGTCATAGACCCTGACAGATGTAAGTGTACTTTATAGTACGGTCACCCTCTAGTG
>NW_018458074.1:0-450 GCF_002113885.1 Mizuhopecten yessoensis
GTCGTCCTTCTAGTAATCATCGGTGATGTTGTGGGCCATCATACAACTGTGTAGTCCTTATATAAATCATCGGTGATGGTGTGGGCCATCATACCGCTGTGTCGGCATTCTAGGAATCATCGGTGATGGTGTGGGGCAGCATACCGCTGTGTCGCCCTTCCATCATACCGCTGTGTCGGCCTGCCATCATACCGCTGTGTCATCCTTCTGGGAATCATCGGTGATGATGTGGGCATCATACCGCTGGGTCGTCCTTCTAGGAATCATAGGTGATGGTGTGGGCCATCATAGCGCTGTGTCGTCATTCTAGGAATCATCGGTGATGTTGTGGGCCATCATACCGCTGTGTCGTCCTTATAGAAATCATCGGTGATGGTGTGGGGCATCATACCGCTGTGTCGCCCTGCCATCATACCGCTGTGTCGTCCTTCTAAGAATCATCGGTGATGG
>NW_018458075.1:0-450 GCF_002113885.1 Mizuhopecten yessoensis
AATTCACACCCATATAGGGCTGAAGCATATACTTTTGATTTCAGTTTTTTACGAATCGTTAAAGGATTTAATGCACATGGATGAGCACCACTTTTAATTAAACTCATGACACCACTCTTAAGCTTATTACATGCGCGTACTGTACGTTCCATACTATTAAAATTATAGTTCAACATCACGCCAACATGTGTTATATCCTCAACTTCTGGAAGAAGATGCCCATATAGATATAATTTCGTACTAAGATTTCGCTTCTTTTTTCTAGAGAAATACACTATTTTACTTTTAACTGCAGAAGATGTGAAACGCCACTTTCTGCTATACGCTTCGCACATCTCAAGCATGTATTGTAAGCTTTTACGCTGTGTACTAACCAGGCATATATCATCTGCTTGTGTTGGTATGTTAATTCTTAAATCGGCAATAAGTGCACCCTTCCCACATTTTTCA
>NW_018458076.1:0-450 GCF_002113885.1 Mizuhopecten yessoensis
AGATTGATGAAAATTTGTATACAGAGAAAGTCCACATTTTGAAATCGACTGATTTGTATATCTCTTGGTATGCATGCGCCTTGTGTATCCGTAACCTGGATAGCCAGAATAACGTTGAAGCAGTGACAAGTTTCATACACTGTAAAATGTACTAGTCAAAATCAACAAACTCCTGTAAAGTTTGAAAATTTGAAGTTCATAAATTAACGGTTTCGCACCTCCCCTTCTCTTTCAACAGTAGTTTGGACATATTTCCAATCTTTGGTCAATATCATCATCTACAGGTCCTAGAAGGTACAAGGTACCAGGTACACTCTGGAGTTCTAAGTGTTTGCCGTAACCCGAATAGAGGAAGTAAACTCCATGAATTAGTGGTNGGTAAGGTACCTAATACACATAATTTTCTAATAATATTGAGTTTGAAAAATTAACCAGAATGCCTCTTAATTT
>NW_018458077.1:0-450 GCF_002113885.1 Mizuhopecten yessoensis
ATAAACCTGCGGTTTACTATGAACTTTTCATTTTTCATTCTCTAGGTAAAGGCTGTAAGTATACATTTCGATTTGTGTTCCAAAAATAGTATTACAGTTTGACTGCGAAGATGATATTCGTGATCAAGTAACAAGTAATCATAGTGAAACATTTGAGCGATCTATTAATGATATATTTCTGGATTGAACAATTTAATGTACAATTATATTGCCTATGATAGTGTATGACAGCGAAGTAATATTTTTATGTAGGTAATACATATTTTACACATCACAAATACTTTTGTAATATTACATTGTCCTACCTTAAATAGAGAGAACATGACATGATGTGTCA
Source organism: Mizuhopecten yessoensis (assembly GCF_002113885.1). Lineage (NCBI taxonomy): Eukaryota > Metazoa > Mollusca > Bivalvia > Pectinida > Pectinidae > Mizuhopecten > Mizuhopecten yessoensis. The sequence continues at coordinate 338 of NW_018458077.1, forward strand.
TCCATTAAACTTTCACTTTGTCTTCCTAACGTTCTCTTTTGGAGCTTGTAGATAGATTTGACTGAAATATCTTGCACGTTTCCTATTCCTTCCCAAATATATCAATAAATAAA
>NW_018458078.1:0-450 GCF_002113885.1 Mizuhopecten yessoensis
AGCTAAGTGACCTACTTTTCTGTACCGGTTACCTAGTAACTAAACCAACAACAAATGTAGCTAAGTGACCTACTATTCTGAACCCATTACCTAGTAAATAAACCTACACCAACTGCAGCTAAGTGACCTACTATTCTGTACCCGTTACCTAGTAAATAAACATACAACTGTAGCTNAACTGTAGCTAAGTGACCTACTAATCTGTACCCGTTACCTAGTAACTAAACCTACAACAACTGTAGCTAAGTGACCTACTATTCTGTACCCGTTACCTAGTAAACAAACATACAACTGTAGCTAAGTGACCTACTATTCTGAACCCGTTACCTAGTAACTAAACATACAACTGTAGCTAAGTGATCGACTATTCTGTACCCATTACCTAGTAACTAAACATACAACTGAAGCTAAGTGACCTACTATTCTGTACCAGTTACCTAGTAACTAAAC
>NW_018458079.1:0-450 GCF_002113885.1 Mizuhopecten yessoensis
AACAAGGACAAATGTAAAGTAGACAAACCGGAAGTGGTGTACGTAAGACATGTGTTCACAGATGGCGTACGACCTACCAATGATCGTGTGAAAGCGATAACGGCACTACCTAAACCAGAGAACAAAGTAGAGTTACAGAGGTTTATGGGAATGGTCAATTACTTAGGAAAGTTCGTTCCTAATCTGTCTACAGTCAATCAACCCCTGAGAGTACTTTTGGAAAAGGATGTAACATGGCAGTGGTCACAACAGCAGGATGCGGCGTTTGATGCCTTGAAACACGCGATTACTACGGCACCTGTACTTAGCTACTATGATGTTGGAAAGGAAATAAAGCTATCCGTTGATGCATCGTCATACGGTTTGGGAGCGTGCATCTTACAGGAACAACAGCCTGTCGCGTACGCATCGAGAACATTAAACAGGGCCGAAAAGAACTATGCTCAGATT
>NW_018458080.1:0-450 GCF_002113885.1 Mizuhopecten yessoensis
ACATTTGTAGCCAACTGAATTATGATCTCTTTCGTGTGAACCTTGAAGAATCTCCTGTTTGTGTCTGTGGCCACCCCTGTGAAAACTCATACCATTATTTTTTCCAATGTCCAATGTACAGGAACATCAGACATGAAATGTTAAATAAGTTGATACCATATCATCCTGTGCACCTAGAGTTACTATTGTCTGGAAATGTTGAATTATCAAATGTTGACAATGAGCGTATTTTTGAAATTGTTCAGACTTTTATTTATTCAAGTGACCGTTTCTAAACAAAACTTCGTGTGAACAGGTATATGTATCTAATCTGTCATAATCTCTTCTCTCCTAAACCTCTCATTCTGCTCTGTAGGTCTATAGAATAAATAATAGTGTTACTGGTTCAGAAAATTGTATATATTTTTTTTTCTTTTCAAACTGAAATAATTCCGCTGCATGGCACTTTGA
>NW_018458081.1:0-450 GCF_002113885.1 Mizuhopecten yessoensis
AATGTGTTATAAACCAAGTGACAAGTGTAATAAGTTACAAACCAATTGACAAGTATAATGAGTTATATACCAAGTGACAAGTGTAATGAGGTTTAAACCAAGTGACAAGTATAATGAGGTATAAACCAAGTGACAAGTGTATTGAGTTATAGACCAATTGACAAGTGTAATGAGTTACACACCACTTGACAGGTGTAATGAGTTATAGACCAATTGACAAGTGTATTGAGTTACACACCATGTGACAAGTGTAATGAGTTATAGACCAAGAGACAAGTGTAATGAGTTATAGACCAAGTGACAAGTATAATGAGGTATAAACCAAGTGACAAGTGTAATGTGTTATNTATGAGTTATAGACCAATTGACAAGTGTAATGAGTTATATACCAAGTGATAAGTGTATTGAGTTATAGACCAAGTGACAAGTGTATTGAGTTATAGACCAAGT
>NW_018458082.1:0-450 GCF_002113885.1 Mizuhopecten yessoensis
GTGTCATTCTGATAATGAGGATGGGTCGGGTATCATTCTGATAATAAGAAGGGGTTGTGTATCATTCTGATAACGAGGAGAGGGTCGAAAGGTCACTCGCATAGCGAGGAAGGGGTCGGGTGTCATTTCGATAACAAGGAAGGGTCAGGTGTCATTCCGAATATACAAGGAGGGGCCAGGTGTCATTCTAATAACAAGTCAGTGTCGGGTGTCATTCTTATAACAAGAGGGGTCGGGTATCTTTTTGAAAACGAGGAGGGAGTTGGGAGTTACTCTCGTCACGAGGAAGGAGTCGGGTGTCAATCAGATAACAAGGAGGGTTTGGGTGTCATTCTGATAACGAGGAGGGGTCGGGTATCATTCTAATAAGGAGGAGTGGTCAGGCGTTACTCTCATAAAGAGTACGGAATCGGGTGTCATTCTGGTAAAGAGGAAGGGTCAGGTGTCATT
>NW_018458083.1:0-450 GCF_002113885.1 Mizuhopecten yessoensis
ACATACCCTCTAAAATAAAGACGAATCATTGCAGGGTCTTTCCCTGCAGTCTAATATAACACACATACCCTCTAAGATAAAGACGAATCATTGCAGGGACTGTCCCTATAGTCTCATATCACAGACATACCCTCTAAGATAAAGACGAATCATTACCGGGACTGTACCTACAGCCAAATATCACACACATAGCCTCTAAGATAAAGACGAATCATTACCGAGACTGACCCTACAGCCAAATATATCACACATACCCTCTAAGATAAAGACGAATCATTACAGGGACTGTCCTGACAGCCTAATATCACACAAATTCCTCTAAGATAAAGATGAATCATTACCGGGACTGTCCCTACAGCCTAATATATCACACATACCCTCTAAGATAATGACGAATCATTACTTGGACTGTACCTACAGCCAAATATCACACACATAACATCTAAGATA
>NW_018458084.1:0-450 GCF_002113885.1 Mizuhopecten yessoensis
TTATCAAACATTTCTGTAACACAGCATGCTTTTTCTAGTGTATTTCGTATGAAAATGTTACAATTTAAGAACATGACACAACTGCCACTGCTGTTTGACAAGAATTCGCGCCGTTTCAAAATATTATCCAATCCGGTGTAAGGGAAATAACTCTTACGTTGGTAAAGTCGCATTGAGAAATATAATTCATTCAATAACAGTAAATAAAGTCACTACATATATTATAATTATTATTAATATGAATAAAAAATAAAAAATAAATAAAAGGAGTACACCCTTCATTTCACAAGCACAAAATGCACCTATTCTTTATTATCCATTCACCGATTGCCGTTATGCACGTAAATGCTCATGTCACATCATCGGAGGATTCTAATTAATGAAAATTACATCAATGCGTCACATTTAAAGAGGGTGAAAAAAGAGGAGAGGGAGAATGTTTTTAAGGCA
>NW_018458085.1:0-450 GCF_002113885.1 Mizuhopecten yessoensis
ATTTATTGAGACATAAGCCTTAATGTGATGTTGTTCTTGGTATTTCATTATACTAAGGGCCGCAGTGGCCAAGTGGTTAAGGCGTATGTCATTCTGCTACCACTAGCCCTCCACCACGTGGTCGTGGTTCGAAGCCTAGGTAGGGCAGTCGCCAGGTACTGGCCGTAGGTCTGTGTTTTTTTCTCGGGGAACTCCGGGTTTTCTCCATCACCAAAACCTGGCACGTCCTTAAGGTGGCTCAACACACCACGAAAAAAAGATAAAAACCATTGAAATCTAACTATTGTGTTTCCCATGATTACCCAATAACTTCCTAGACCTCAGTATAGCATCCGGCAAGCTCATCATTTTTTCCCCCAAAAGCCATCGAAAATGCCATTTTTTAAAAATAAAATGTTCTCAACCTTTTTTGAGGCTGCATAATTATACATGCTCACGTAACAAATAAGG
>NW_018458086.1:0-450 GCF_002113885.1 Mizuhopecten yessoensis
TTCCATGTGCTGTAGTGCTTTTGTATTCAATGTCATAGTGTACACTTGATAGAAACAATACGTATCTCTGCATACGAGCTGCGGTCATCCCTGGGATGCTCTTGTCGGGTTTGAAGATCGAAACTAACGGCTTATGGTCAGTTATCAGTGTGAACTTCCTTCCGAAAATGTACTTATAGAAGTACTTCACTCCCCAGACTAGTCCTAATGCTTCTTTGTCCATTTGTGAGTAGTTTCGCTCGGCTTTGTTGAGCGATCTCGAAGCATAAGCAATAGGTCTCTCACTTCCATCATTCATGACGTGTGAAAGTACAGCTCCCAGTCCTTTAGGAGATGCGTCGCATGCTAGTCTGACAGGTTTCTCAGGGTCGTAGTGCGTGAGGACTTCCTTTGACGTCACAAGGTCTTTGACCTCCGCAAATGCTGCCTGACACGATTCACTCCAGTGCC
>NW_018458087.1:0-450 GCF_002113885.1 Mizuhopecten yessoensis
CATGTGTATCATGTGTACAATGTGTATCATGTGTATCATGTGTATTCTTTGTATCATGTGTAATATGTGTATCATGTGTACCATGTGTACCATGTGTACCATGTGTACCATGTGTATCATGTGTATCATGTGTACAACGTGTATCATGTGTATCATGTGTATTCTTTGTATCATGTGTAATATGTGTATCATGTGTATCAAGTGTATCATGTATACCATGTGTACCATGTGTATCATGTGTATCATGTGTATTATGTGTAGTATGTGTATCATGTGTATCATGTGTATCATGTGTATCATGTATACCATGTGTACCATGTGTATCATGTGTATCATGTGTATCAAGTGTACCATGTGTATTATGTGTAGCATGTGTACCATGTGTTTCATGTGTACTATATGCACCATGTGTATTATGTGTATTATGTGTATCATGTGTACCTCGTGTAT
>NW_018458088.1:0-450 GCF_002113885.1 Mizuhopecten yessoensis
AGTAGGTGTAGATACAATCGTTATTGTAACCCTACTCACTAGAGTGACCCTGTAAATCTAGTTAGTGTAGATACAATCGTTATTGTATCTCTACTCACTAGAGTAACCCTGTTTATAAACTAGGCGTAGATATAACCGTTATTGTAACCCTACTCATTAGAGTAACCTGTTAATCTAGTAGTTGTAGATACAATCTTTATTGTAACCCTACTCACTTGAGTAACTCGGTTAATCTAGTATGTGTAGATAAAACCGTTATTGTAACCCTACTTACTAGAGTAAGCCGGTTAATCTATTAGGTGTAGATAAAATCGTTCTTGTAACCTTATTCACTTGAGTAACCCTGTTAATCTAGTAGGTGTAGATACCACCTTTATTGTAGCCCTACTCGCTAGAGTAACCCTTTTGATCTAGTAGGTGTAGATACAATCGTTATTGTAACCCTACTCA
>NW_018458089.1:0-450 GCF_002113885.1 Mizuhopecten yessoensis
TTGGCCTTGACCTTGGAACCCTGAAACACAACAATGTCTGAAGTACATGTATTCTCATACTTGGCATTTGCATAAAGTTTGACCAAAATCCATGAAAGAATGAAGTTGCTAAGTGTTTAAATTGAATCAGTTGATGATTTTCTATATATAGCAAGTGTTACCTTGGCCTTGACCTTGGAACCCTGAAACACACGGATGTCCGAAGTATACTCATACTTGACCTTTGTATAAAGTTTGACCAAAATCTGTCGAAGAATGAAGTTGCTAAGTGTTTACACTGAATCGGGACGGGACAGGTAATTACATTGAATCGCGACGGGACGGGACAGACATGGCAACACTATATGCCCCCCACCCCCCATTTTAGTAACAGTGACCTTGACCTTAATTTTTGAACTCCTATTACACACGTACATTTCACAGTGTATCACCTTGTCAAATTTCAGAAAG
>NW_018458090.1:0-450 GCF_002113885.1 Mizuhopecten yessoensis
ATATGTTATAATACTTGGTACAGAACTGTTATAATACTTGGTATAAAGATGTTATAATACTTGATACAGATATGTTATAATACTTGGTACAGAACTGTTATAATACTTGGTACAGAGATGTTATAATACTTGGTACAGAGATGTGTTACTACTTGGTACAGAGATGTTATAATTCTTGGTACAGAGATGTTATAATACTTGGTACAGAGATGTTATAATACTTGGTACATAGTTGTTATGATACTTGGTACAGAGATGTTTTAATACTTGGTACAGAGATGTTATAATACCTGGTACATAGTTGTTTTACTACTTGGTACAGAGATGTTATAATACTTGGTACAGAGATGTGTTACTACTTGGTACAGAGATATTATGATACTTGGTACAGAGATGTTTTAATATTTGGTACAGAGATGTTATAATACTTGGTACAGAGATGTTATAATA
>NW_018458091.1:0-450 GCF_002113885.1 Mizuhopecten yessoensis
AAACTCGATGGGACTGGCAATACATCTTACACATCCACTACATTTTCAAAATCTTATAGCTGATTTGCCTCATTTTATTTTTTATATTTTGATGTTGTTGTATCCCTTACTTTGTATCACTCCTACCAATGATATTTATTGATACTAAATGGTTCTATCTTTTAACTACTTCACGCAACAGCAGCAGGGTATGAACATAGGGGCATTGATGACTTGCAAAAAACAATTGTAGCAATTTCTCTGTTTAATATATCATTAGGGCATTGCTTTCCTATTACTAATTAATTATGACTGACTTTTTAATATGAGCATTGTATAGCTAAAAATATCAATTAAATATTTATATGTAATTGAAACATACACGGAATTATCTTCCCTATACCATCTGCTATATTTAGACTGGGAATCTATGCTACTTATTATATATAATTTGCATCAATATTTTCTTAC
>NW_018458092.1:0-450 GCF_002113885.1 Mizuhopecten yessoensis
GAGAGTGAGCACTAACCAAAAGGTCACGTCTGTATTTATTGAGAGTGAGCACTATCCAAAAGGTCACCTCTGTATTTATTGAGAGAGTGAGCACTATCCAAAAGGTCACCTCTGAATTTATTGAGAGAGTGAGCACTATCCAAAAGGACACGTCTGTATTTATTGACAGAGTGAGCACTATCCAAAAGGTCACGTCTGTATTTATTGAGACAGTGAGCACTATCCAAAAGGTCACGTCTGTATTTATTGAGAGAGTGAGCACTATCCAAAAGGTCACGTCTGTATTTATTGATAGTGAGCACTATCCAAAAGGTCACCTCTGAATTTATTGAGAGAGTGAGCACTAACCAAAAGGTCAAGTCTGTATTTATTGAGAAACTGAGTACTTAACAGACGGGACACCTATGTATTTATTGAGAGGCTGAACACTAAACAGACAGGACACTTCTG
>NW_018458093.1:0-450 GCF_002113885.1 Mizuhopecten yessoensis
GTATAGTGTGATCTATATACACCAACCTAATATAACACGTCTATTAATGTATGTATATTGTGATCTTTATACACCAACCTAATATAACACGTCTATTGAAGACAGTATAGTGTGATCTATATACACCAACCTAATATCACACGTCTATTGAAGTCTGTATAGTGTGACCTATATACACCAACCTACTATAACACATTCATTGAAGTCTGTATAATGTGATCTATATACACCACCCTTATAATATAAAACGTCTATTGAAGTCAGTATAGTGTGACCTATATACACCACCCTTATATAACACGTCTATTAAAGTCTGTAAAGTGTGATCTATATACACCACACTTATATAACACGTCTATTGAAGTTTGTATAGTGTGATCTATATACACCACCCTTATATAACAAGTCTATTGAAGCTAGTATAGTGTGATCTATATACACCACCCTTAT
>NW_018458094.1:0-450 GCF_002113885.1 Mizuhopecten yessoensis
GTCCCATTAAGCGGTTCACAAATTATGATCCCTGATTATTACCTAGCTATAGGGCCTTTGCAACCAGTCAATATTTTTCTCAACTCCCTGAGGAGCATACAGCCGGTGCTGCCATTTCGGAGCTGCATGCACAGCTATAGCATTCAACAATTCTAGCACTGCCTAACCACATACTCATTTACAGCTTAGTAGACTCAGCAGGAACAAGCGGAGTAGAGTATCTTGCTCCAAGATAATACAACACAGTGCCGTGACGTGACTCGAACCTGCAACCCTTCAGCTATGAGCCTGGCGTCCTACCACTAGACTACCGTGCCTCCTATCAGGACAACAACTTTTTATTTACACCTGTCAAAAATGTTGACAAGTTGTATTCGTTCTAGGATTGAGACTGTCTGTCCACATGTTGGATTCGGCAGGATAACATTTAATTTTGATGTAACTTGGAAA
>NW_018458095.1:0-450 GCF_002113885.1 Mizuhopecten yessoensis
TAGTCCTATTACCTTGCATACCTAAAAACCAGAAGGAAATATTTAGTACAGATACAAGGGCGATAAATCTGTCAGTACCTCAAAAATGATGACATCACAATCAAAACACACGTGATGAATAGATGTTACTATGAGCCGCAGGGTCGGGGGGTTGCTAAGGAAAATCCGCCATTTTGAATTTCAAAATGGCGGATTTCCTTAGCAACCCCCCCTCAAAGTAACATCTATTCATCATCTGTCTATAGTAAGTTTGTTAACGGAGTGCCCTCTCTGTATGTGGTAATTATAAAGGTGTCAAAAATCAGGCAAGCGGTTCCGGGCTAGTGTACCTATGAACTTACATGGTTCAATGAAAAAGATAATTGAGCTTTTACAGCTGACCAATTAATACCACTGAGCGCCTTCAGCAAGTTACACAGTGGACAGTATATATCAGAGGCTGGGATTAAC
>NW_018458096.1:0-450 GCF_002113885.1 Mizuhopecten yessoensis
CATTATGAAGGATACACTCAGACTGGGCTATTGAGAATCTTACCTCGTTATGATTAGTACTCACTCAGATAGGTACATGTTAATTATCTGCAGTGTAGGGTAAGTAAAAAGATTGTCCAGGTGAACATTTTTCTCAACTTTTCTGTTTTGTTCGAGTTGGGAAGCATGCAGTAAGCCAGTTATTGCATGATTTCTCGTCACTCGGGACTTATTACACCCTCGCTTCGCTCGGGTGTAATAAATCCCTTGTTACTCGAAAACCATGCAATAACCTTTACATGTCATATGCTGTTACATAACGACTTTCCTGAACGTTAAGCTTGGGAGTAAGTACTACTAGACAGACATAATCCCTGTATTGTACTTGAGCATGTCAAGTTGTTGGCAGTGGTTAACTCTAGTACTCAACTTAATTATAGCGCTAAGACAGTCATGTCTCGTGTACAGTGT
>NW_018458097.1:0-450 GCF_002113885.1 Mizuhopecten yessoensis
ACCAAATTCGTGAAAAGCAAAAAAAAATCAATCTTAATATTGTTTTTACTTATTAGTGGATTTTATTAGTTTGGATGGTTCACATTATAGTTGGTTTCCATAATAAGTAATTTAAACACAGTAATTAATGAGTTCAATATAGTTTTTCCTGTTTTCACATATTGGGTTGTTTTCAGATATTGGCACGCTATAGCGCAGTACACTGGTTCTTTTAGCTGCGCAACAAAATAAGTATCCAACATTTTGACTGTCACCCTTAGATACTACTAAAGCATGGATACATTCATGTTTCAATACTATTCTGCAGATGTTGGATGTTGATTTTGAAGAATCCAAAATATCATTCTATCAAACCTGAACATCCTTTCCCCGGACATGTTTATTACATTAGAACATTATGATTAATAACTATGGAGCATTTCTATAAAATTCATTGCTATTTTTCTTGTT
>NW_018458098.1:0-450 GCF_002113885.1 Mizuhopecten yessoensis
GTAACCGTAGTTGAGAAAAAAGACAACAATGTAATAGATAATGTTTATTGGTTTCATTTGCTTGCAAGGAAGAACACAGAGGACTATCAATTAGATTTCTCTGGTATAGATAGAACTTAAGGGAACTGCACTCCATTCTTAATCTAGCATGATGTATCTGCCCCAGTCTGATACCATTAAAGTAGAAAAATTTAATTTTGTGAGAGGGCTTGCGTAGATAGGTTTTAAGTTTATAGATTGAAGGGTCGTTTTTGACATAGTCAGGCAAGGAGTTCCAGATACTGATGACAGATGGCAAAAAAGATTTATTATAGAGACTCGTATGACTAACTAGTGGACGAAAATTATTTCCCGTGCGAGTATCATGGTTGTGGTAATTACTATTACGCTGAGGTAGAATATCTCGAAGATATTGAGGAGCCAGACCATGAACCATTTTGTGGAAAAGAA
>NW_018458099.1:0-450 GCF_002113885.1 Mizuhopecten yessoensis
AATGGATCCTTGTTAATCCAGTCACTATAACAATTGGTCCTTTTTCATCCAGTCACTATAACAATGGATACTTGTTAATCCAGTCACTATAACAATTGGTCCTTGTTAATCCAGTCACTATAACAATTGGTCCTTTTTAATCCAGTCACTATAACAATGGATCCTTGTTAATCCAGTCACTATAACAATNTCCTTATTAATCCAGTCATTATAACAATGGATCCTTGTTAATCCAGTCACTATAACAATGGATCCTTGTTAATCCAGTCACTACCACAATGGGTCCTTGTTAATCCAGTCACTATAACAATGGGTCCTTGTTAATCCAGTCACTATAACAATTGGTCCTTGTTAATCAAGTCACTATAACAATTGGTCCTTGTTAATCCAGTCACTTCCACAATTGATCCTTGTTAATCCTGTCACTAAAACAACGGATCCGTGTTATTC
>NW_018458100.1:0-450 GCF_002113885.1 Mizuhopecten yessoensis
AGGTAGAGACACACAAGATCTAGAAGCTGTACCCCCCTTTGTAGTTAGAGACACACCAGACCTAGAAGCTATACCACCCTTTGTAGGCAGAGAAACACAAGACCTAGAAGCTGTAACCCCCTTTGTAGGTAAAGACGCACAAAACTTAGGAGCTGTACCACCTTTTGTAGGTAGAGTCAAGCAAGACCTACAAGCTTTTAGAATATGTACCACCCTTTGTAGGTAGAGCCACACAAGATCTAGAAGCTGTACCAACCTTTGTAGGTAGAGAAACACAAGACCTAGAAGCTGTACCACCCTTTGTAGGTAAAGACACACAAAACTTAGGAGCTGTACCACCTTTTGTAGGTAGAGTCAAACAAGACCTACAAGCTTTTACACCCTTTGTAGGTTAAAAAACACAACACCTAGAAATTGTTATCCCTTTGTAGGTTAAGACACACAACACCT
>NW_018458101.1:0-450 GCF_002113885.1 Mizuhopecten yessoensis
CATTGTCGCAAACCAATGTGTGTGACAGAGGGACTATAGAATGAAAGTATATTTGCCATGGTATGATTTCATTTATAAACCTCTGTAGGAATGGTGGACCCATCTGTGGTTGAATGAGGGTTTTGCCTCCTGGATTGAGTACCTGTGTGTCGACCATTGTTTCCCCGAGTTTGACATCTGGACGCAGTTTGTTAATCAGGACTTGGGCCGTGCCCTGGAACTGGATGCCCTTCATAACAGTCACCCTATAGAGGTAAATTGTTGTTTTATCACATACCTGCTCAATCTTTTTATAGTAATACAAGNTTTTTATAGTAATACAAGCAATTTTCAGAACATGAAATACAACGGAATGTTGTATATACCTACTTGCCGGAACTACTTTTTATGGGAATGCCCTTGTCGTGGCGAACTGAAAAGTTCCCGGTATTTGCAAAACATATCAAAGTT
>NW_018458102.1:0-450 GCF_002113885.1 Mizuhopecten yessoensis
AATGGAACATCGTAAAGGAAAGATAACACAAAAAACAGAGCTTGAGACAAGGAAATACAAAGAAGTACAATGTAACATCGTAAAGCACAGATAACACAAAAAACAGAGCTTGAACACAAGGAAATACAGAGAAATACAATGGAACATCGTAAAGCACGGGATAACACAGAGAAGCAGAGGATGCACACAAGAAAATACAGAGAAATGCAATAGAACATCATAAAGCACGGGATAACATAGAGAAGCAGAGGATGAACACAATTAAATACAGATAAAGACAATAGAGCATCGTAAAGCACGGGATAACACAAAGAAACAGAGGGAGAACACAAGGAATTACAGTTAAATACAATGGAACGGATAACATAAAGAAACAGGGAAAACATAAGGAAATACAGAGAAATGCAACGGCATATCGTAAAGTACGGGATAACACAAAGAAGCAGAGGA
>NW_018458103.1:0-450 GCF_002113885.1 Mizuhopecten yessoensis
GCTAACTTATATAACTGAGCCAACATCTCTAGCTTATGTATAATAGTGAGCCAACATCTCTGGCTTATGTATAAAACTGAGCCAACATCTCTGGCTTATGTATAATAATGAGCCAACATCTCTTGCTAACATATAATACTGAGCCAACATCTCTGGCTAACATATAATATATACCTGAGCCAACATCTCTAGCTTATGTATAATACTGAGCTAACATCTCAGGCTAACATATAATATTAAGCCAACATCTCTGGCTTATGTATAATACTGAGCCAACATCTCTGACTTATGTATAATACTGAGCCAACATCTCTAGCTTACATATACAATGTAATATTGAGCCAACATCTTTGGCTAACATATATACCTGAGCCAACATCTCTAGCTTATGTATAATACTGAGCTAACATCTCTGGCTAACATATAATATTAAGCCAACATCTCTGGCTT
>NW_018458104.1:0-450 GCF_002113885.1 Mizuhopecten yessoensis
AGTCTATATATAGTATAACATCAACCAATGGTTGACAGAAGAGTCGATGTATAGTATAACATCAACCAATGGTTAACAGAAGATTCTATGTATAGTATACCATCAACCAATGGCTGACAGTAGAGTCAATGTATAGTATAACATCGACCAATGGTAAACAGTAGAGTCTATGCATAGTATAACATCGACCAATGTTTGAAAGTAGAGTCTACGTATAGTATAACATCGAATAATGGTTGACAGTATAGTATATGTACAGTATATCACAAACCAATGGTTGAGAGTAGAGTATATGTATAGTATAACATCAACCAATGGTTGACAGTAGAGTATATGTACAGTATATCACAAACCAATGGTTGAGAGTAGAGTATATGTATAGTATAACATCAACCAGTGGTTGAGATTAGAGTCTATGCATAGTATAACATCAACCAATGGTTGACAGTA
>NW_018458105.1:0-450 GCF_002113885.1 Mizuhopecten yessoensis
CTTCCATAGAGAGAAAATGGGTGTGGCACCAAGCCATCTACGAAGGATACGGGTCCGGATGTTCGCGCGCCGGGGTTCGGGGTCAATGTGGAAAGAGTTTCCGGAGGAAACCCACGAGGTCGGGCAATTAAGGTCACATTCGATCGGGGAATCGAACCCCGTTCGTCATGGTGAAATGCGAGTGTGCTAATCAAAACGCAACCCGATCACCTCCTCAAGAAACCTAACCAAGAATGTTGGGTTTTTCTGTATATTTCACACAAAGTGTTTAGCATGTTTATGATACACTGAGTTTAAAGGCCTGTAAATATCACCACGTTTTAATGTAAATCCGATACCAATTAATACCAGCGTTAATCGCCGTNCATATTAAACAGAAACAGTGAGCCTCTACAAAGGAAGGTTTGAGATTTATAACACTCTAAACAGCTTCATTTTTGCTTTAGATAG
>NW_018458106.1:0-450 GCF_002113885.1 Mizuhopecten yessoensis
AGGCATAGGATAATGACATTTGGCCAGTAACATGCTGGAATGAAGAGCTACCAAGTTTTTGCAAACAAATGACCATCTATTTTCAAGGTCACAGTGGTCAAATATGTTTAAAACCTTTAAAACTTCTTCTCAATAACCAAACAGCTTTGGATGATGATATTTGGCCAAGAGCATGCTTGGATGAAGGGCTATCAAGTTTGTTCAAACAACTGACCTTCACCTATTTTGAAGGTCACATGGGTCAAATATGTTTAAAACCTTTAAACAACTTCTTCTGAATACCCAAGAGGCATAGGATAATGATATTTGGCCAGTAACATGCTGGAATGAAGGGCTACCAAGTTTGTTCAAGGTCACATGGTTCAAATATGTTAAAAACCTTTAAACAACTTCTCAATAACCAAAAGACCTTGGATGATGATATTTGGCCAGTAACATGCTGGGATGAAG
>NW_018458107.1:0-450 GCF_002113885.1 Mizuhopecten yessoensis
TTGTTCCCTCTACACCCTTCAACACCTTACACAACCTATTGTTCCCTGTACACCCTTCAACACTTTACACAACCCATAGTTCCCTGTACACCCTTCAACACCTTACACAACCTATTGTTCCCTGTAAACCCATCAAAACCTTACACAACCTATTGTTCCAGGCACACCTATTAACACCTTACACAACCTATTGTTCCAGGCACACATGTTAAAACTTTACACAACCTATTGTTCTCTGTACACCCACCAGAGCCTGTTCCCTGTACACCCATCACAACTTTACACAACCTATTGTTCTCTGTACACCCATCAGAGCCTGTTCCCTGTACACCCATCAAAACTTTATACAACCTATTGTTCTCTGTACACCCATCAAAGCCTGTTCCCTGTTTACTCATCAACACATTACACAACCTATTGTTCCATGCACACCAATCAGAGCCTGTTCCC
>NW_018458108.1:0-450 GCF_002113885.1 Mizuhopecten yessoensis
TATTTACACGTGTTAACTCCCACCAATCTCTGGGGTTATCGCTGTTAGGGTACATCAATTAGTCGCTGTTAGAGGCATAGCTGTATGGTAACTAATCATCTCGTTATTTATACGTGTTAACTCCCACCAATCTCTGGAACTATTTCTGTAAGAGTACATCAATTAGCCGCTGTTAGAGGCACATTTGTACATGTATGGTACATTTGTAACTAATCATCTCGTTATTTATACGTGTTAACTCCTACGAATCTCTGGGGTTATCTCTGTAAGGGTACATCAATTGGTCGCTGTTAGAGGCACAGCTGGATGGTAACTAATCATCTCGTTATTTACAAATGTTAACTCTCACCAATCTCTGGGGTTATGTCTGTAAGGGTACATCAATTAGTCGCTGTTAGAGGCACTGCTGTATGGTAACTAATCATCTCGTTATTTATACGTGTTAATTCC
>NW_018458109.1:0-450 GCF_002113885.1 Mizuhopecten yessoensis
CAGTTGTTGTTTCGATATTCAACAGCTTTCTCTGACTACTGACTGGTACATTACCACTCAAGATTTCAAGAGTTGCATATTGATGAAGACAATGGGTTAATTTTATGATTACAACCTCAGGCTGAACGAATATGCCCTCGAGCCTCCCTGCCTGTCCTTGGTAATCTCTCGCTGCTGTGTCCAACTACACAACCAATAAGGTTTGGTTTGGTTCTATATTGTTTAACATCCTAAATAGCGAAATTCATTTAAGGTCGTGCCTCCATGTGTGTTGTGTACGCGTGCATGTGTGTATGGTTGTTGGAGACAAGATATGTAGGTGTATTTGCCTCCTTGTGATGTTGACTTAATAGTACTATCTCACTGAAATACCACGCCGAAGGCCCCCAGCACAGCATTTCCCAGGTCACATCATACTGATAATAGGTGAACCATTTACCAGTTATAAGG
>NW_018458110.1:0-450 GCF_002113885.1 Mizuhopecten yessoensis
ATTGTTTTCAAGAAATCCCTGGAAAACTCCCAACTACCAACATCACGGAAAGAGGCAACAGTTACACCAATTTTTAAGAAGGGGTCGAAAAAGGACCCCGGCAATTACAGACCTATCAGCTTAACGTCTGTACCATCAAAAATTATGCAACGGCTCATAAGGGACGAAATCCTCACCCACATGAATACAAATAATCTATTCACGCCACATCAACATGGATTTAGGCCAGGGAAATCGTGCTCCACACAGCTACTCGAATCCTTGGAAGACTGGTATAGTGGACTGGAAGCTGGATACAACATAGATGTAATCTATTTAGACTTCAGTAAAGCTTTCGACAATATACAGATTCGCTTTCTTCTCCACAAGCTTGAACAGTATGGAATAGGGGGCAAAATTCTAAGCTGGATAAGTGCTTTTCTGGATAACATGGTACAACGAGTAACAATA
>NW_018458111.1:0-450 GCF_002113885.1 Mizuhopecten yessoensis
TCATTTCCTCAAAAATGTGATATTATAGTGATATTGTTTTACACTTGCTTTAACTCATTAACCCCATCAATTTCATAATGAACAATTCCAATGTTTGAATTGGAAGAGTTCAAATAAGTATTCAGGGGTGAATGAGATAAAGCAGGTGTAAACCACAACTGCCTTAAAGTCAACATGTTGCATTTTCACAAGGGACGGTAATATAATTCCATTACTTCATATTATATCAGAAATTTCACTTTGCATTCATCTTTGATAAGATAACATACAGTAATAATTATGCTGAATTTCAATTTCAATTTCAAATTTTGATTTAACCTAAAATAAAATGAAATTTTGATGTATCTCTAAAATTACATGTACCTCTAAAACAAAAAACACTAAAACATGTTGTTGAACAATGAGATTTATTTGTGGAATTAGTATGTATTGTACATCACTATAATATAG
>NW_018458112.1:0-450 GCF_002113885.1 Mizuhopecten yessoensis
TAACTTTAATAGTTAGATAATTGAAAGTAATTTAGATATACATACATACGTCGAAAAAAGATGCACATTTATGTACATTTTTTTTAAGGAAGTACCTATAGCTAAGGTATCTCTTAGATCTTTTTTTTTTTGGTGAAGAAGACAAAGAAGAGTATAGCATGCTCTATATAGGTATTTAAGGTACAGTTTAGGTATATACTTCAGGTAGAGGTAAATTGTAAATATACTTCATAACTCGTCTGCTCCAAAGGACCAGGCGTCCATCCATCAAATTTCAGAGGCCAGATGGGCAAAGGGGATTTGATTTTGTATAAATGGAGAATGTCTGGGGGCAGACAGGAGGGGCCCAGTTGGGAGATATGGGTTAAATGTTTCTCCTTGGATAGAAATGGAGTGATTCTAACCTAATTGGGTATAGAACGCCCTTGGGCAAAGAGAAGTAAATTTTGT
>NW_018458113.1:0-450 GCF_002113885.1 Mizuhopecten yessoensis
CCCCCATGAAATAACCATCTACCCTATAGCATAGCCATTAAATACTTATCTACCCCCATAAAATAACCATCTACCCTATAGCGTAGCAATTAACTACCTATCTATCCCCATAAAATACCCATCTACCCTATACTGTAACCATTAAATACCCATCTACCCCCATAAAATAACCATCTACCCTATAGCATAGCCATTAAATACCTATCTACCCCCCATAAAATAACCATCTACCCCCATAAAATAACCGTCTACCCTATAGCATAGCCATTAAATACCTATCTACCCCCCATAAAAAAACCATCTACCCTATACTGTAGCCATAAAATNAAACCATCTACCCTATACTGTAGCCATAAAATTCCCATGCCATCTACCCCCATAAAATACCCATCTACCCTATATATGTACTGTAACCATTAAATACCTATCTACCACCATAAAAATAACTAT
>NW_018458114.1:0-450 GCF_002113885.1 Mizuhopecten yessoensis
TTTATATTTGACGTATTAGGTATAAGCTCAGGTACATGTAACGGACATCCCTGAAATCATTTCACAAAAGTTGAAAGACCCGTCACAGATTGTTGCCAGGAAGATTAGAGGGGTGATGATATTTCACGAGAACAACAATGGAGTAATTACGTATACACTCCGTTGTTAGTACTTAGTTGTTAAATTGAAGTGACCTAAATTATTATCCGCATATTGTCCATGTTATTTTTATAATTCAACTAGATATTAAGTTTGACTTGGAAGTTATTGAAACCTGTAAAAGATTCACTTATGAGACATCTGTTTATATATCACGCATCAATATTTGTATGTAGGAAGATCAATTATATAATATATTTTAACAATGCATAAATATATCAAAACGTCTGAAAATCATTCAGTCATAAGAAAAAAGAAAAAAAATGGAGATATGGGTAGAAACGTTGACAA
>NW_018458115.1:0-450 GCF_002113885.1 Mizuhopecten yessoensis
AGGAACATTTGCAAGATTTATTATTGAATTTTATTTTTCTAAATTTCTCGTATCGATCATATTGCAAAAGCAAATTCAACGGCGTCCTATGAGAATTTGACCCCATTATATTTATTCTCAGGGTCATCAGAAGGTCACCGATTTCTAAATGCTAAGTTTGTAATAAGCATAAATTGCAAATGACAACTTCCGGTAGTGAATTTAAATTGTTTTTTTTTCTTATTTCAAAGTTTTTGGGATACTTTTATTATGAAATGTGTCATATCGTTGTGTTTATGTGCCTCTATTTAATAGTAAAATGATCCTCGCAAAGACTTTAGATGTTGCTTTAGGCAATGAAGTTAAGTGACTTGTTTTAGAGAAGGTAGCACTCACCTTTAAAATTTGTGTGGATTTGAAATAACACTTCTGGATATAAACATCTTAATGCCTGGAATGAATGACTTAACA
>NW_018458116.1:0-450 GCF_002113885.1 Mizuhopecten yessoensis
ACGGTTGTTGCTGTAGAGTTAATACCCTAGAGTTGTTGCTGTAGAATTAATACCCTAGAGTTGTTGCTGTAGAGTTAATACCTAGGGTTGTTGCTGTAGTGTTAATACCTAGGGTTGCTGATGTAGTGTTTATGCCTAGGGTTGTTGCTGTAGTGTTAATACCCTAGAGTTGTTGCTGTAGAGTTAATACCCTAGAGTTGTTGCTGTAGGGTTAATACCCTAGGGTTGTTGCTGTAGTGTTAATACCTAGGGTGGTTGCTGTAGTGTTAATACCTAGGGTTGCTGATGTAGTGTTAATACCTAGGGTTGTTGCTGTAGTGTTAATAACTAGGGTTGTTGCTGTAGTGATAATACCTAGGGTTGTTGCTGGAGAGTTAATACCCTAGGGTTGTTACTGTAGAGTTGATACCCTAGGGTTGTTGCTGTAGAGTTAATTCCCTAGGGTTGTTG
>NW_018458117.1:0-450 GCF_002113885.1 Mizuhopecten yessoensis
CTAGAAATACTTCACACGCATATCCCTTTACAGCATTACTTTTTTTTTAGTTTAATCGTCAAGGTCAACGTCTAACGAATCAGCCTACTCTGTATTCCAAATGAGGATAATGCGCGGTGTGTAGTTACCTGCGGTCACGTCTCGAGCACATTACAATAATATCCCCACCGACGTATGATTATAAAAGTCACGCAAGCTATTACATATTTTATATTGACAAATCAAATTATCTGTTGATAACACTTTTTAGGCGATACATGCTGAAAGTGATAATTGGTTTTATCGTCGTCTAGTTTATTTAAATGCAAATATTTTTGATAAAAAAATAGTTATGTTTTTTTGTTTTGTTAATATCATAAAATATATCCAATAAAGTGTTCGGCGCCCCTCCTTTTCAGTTAATAGATAATGCGTTACAGATATATTACTGGCTTATTCTTAATCAAGCAT
>NW_018458118.1:0-450 GCF_002113885.1 Mizuhopecten yessoensis
AATACACCTTACAACTTCAATACTCTCCTACTACTTCAATACACTCCTACTACTTCAATACTCTCCTTCTACTTCAATACTAGCCTACTACTTCAAAACTCTCCTACATTTACTACTTCAATACACTGCTTCTATTTCAATACACCCCGACTACTTCAATACACCCCTCCTACTTCAATACACTGCTACTACTTCAATAATCTCCTGCTACTTCAATAATCTCCTACTACTCCAATACACCCTACTATTTCAATACACCCTAACTACTTCAATACACTGATACTACTTCAATACTCTCCTACCACTTCAATATACCCCTACTACTTCAATTATCGCCTACTACTTCAAAACTCTCCTACATCAATACACTCCTACTACTTCAATACACTCCTACTACTTCAATACACGCATACTTCTTGAATACTCTCCTACTGCTTCAATACACCTCTA
>NW_018458119.1:0-450 GCF_002113885.1 Mizuhopecten yessoensis
GTGGGGGTTTAAGCTGGAATCGGCCCCAAAAGTTGAAGGGGAAATTAGTCTGCCCTTGTCATGCCTATCATCGGACAATGAAAAGGGGACTGACTTCCCGTTGGAAGATGCCAAGCCTAGTTTGACACTTCGCAAGCAGGGAGAGGGGAATTATCCTGGGGGATATGACCCTTCACAGGGGGGGGGGGGGGTAACTTATCCCCAGGCAATAGGCTGCCATACACCAATTGCGGGATAAGTAACTATCCCCTGTTGGGATACATAGACACTCAGCTAGGCCAAAATCAGGTTAATATAGAACATACTATTCCTGCATGCTCATGGTCTACCTTCGGCCGTTTCCGGCGCTTACGCGAGGGTGCCCTTAACCAGCACAGTAAATTGTGGCCTTACCACACCAGCGCATGCTACCCGCGAGGAAAATAGAAATAGAAGGGCTCGCGACAGGTC
>NW_018458120.1:0-450 GCF_002113885.1 Mizuhopecten yessoensis
ATCATTGCATATATGTATATAGCTTGCACCTTATTACTAAGATTTAGTGAAACGGATGGCATGGGGTTAACTATGTTGTTTGTGTAAAAGTAACTAGAAGGAAGCACTTTTTTCATCTTTAAATTGCATCCGAACATGGATAAAATAAAATAAAGAAATCCAAGGGTAAACATAACCGTTTATCGGACACAAAATCAATAAACTAAGAGAAAATGTTGAATGAAAAAGCTTCTTTCTGTACAAACATGGGTACGCACATGGGCACGAACATAGTATTGAGAATATGCTTTAGTCAATATAAAGATGACAGGAGGGGAGAACCGGTTACTACCGACAAGAGGAAAACCACCCATACAGGCAGAGCTATCTGTAAATTGCTAATATATATACCGTCCTTAACTTAATATAAAGGATACAATAGTCTCTTCTATATCAGCCGTTTTCCTTGAT
>NW_018458121.1:0-450 GCF_002113885.1 Mizuhopecten yessoensis
TATCTGATCAAGTCTTATTGGATTCGGAAAAAAATTCAATGCGTCAGAGCAATTTGAAAATTTTTGGGCTTTCGCAACCGAACCTCTATTTTCCTAAAAAAATCCTACGTATAACTGGAATCCGCAATGCGCAAATTTTTCTATCAAAGCTTATTCCAAATGCTACATTTTGGTATTTTTTAAAAAATATTAACTTCAAAAATGATCGACTGGTCATAGGTTTTACCATTTGCGTGATGCGAAGCTTTCGAACTTTTGGTCACACTTGTAACTTTCAAATTAAATACAATATTCAAAATCCGATTTGATATTCAAACTAAGAACAATTTTTCCTTTCATTTGATCAAAACCGGAGCCTTGGCTTTGTCCTAAATCTGATTTTATTCGATGCTAAACTTTGGGTCTTAACCAGATTTTTCGATTTTCAAAGTCATCTTTTTTTACGTGAAA
>NW_018458122.1:0-450 GCF_002113885.1 Mizuhopecten yessoensis
AAGCCTTCGAAGTATCCCCCATACGAAACTGAAGGGAGGTTTTTGTACTCTTATTTCTATAGCTTATTCCCCAGCAGACGGTTTGCAACACAACCTTTTTGAAAAATTGCTCCTCGCTTGGCCTACTTGTTTTTGTGTTCACTGTTTACCTAGTTGAATATATAGGGTACAAACATCAGTGTCGTATGAACACGAATTTGGTTATCTGTAACACGTGATCATCAGTATCGATTAGACCTTGCTATACACAAATAACTCCTTACGGTTGAATTGTTTGTATTTGTGAAACGATTTAGATGAAGATGAAGTTCAAAACCAAAATATGTACATTTCTTTTATATATTCTAATAGACTTCATATATTTTACAATTATTTAGTGAAATTTGCAAATGCTAACGTACGTAAAACATGCCTGTTTATGGTATCATATTCCTTAGTCATCTTTTGAAT
>NW_018458123.1:0-450 GCF_002113885.1 Mizuhopecten yessoensis
AAAACAGCTACTACACTGATGAACATACTGTAGTGGAGAGTTGTAGCGGAGTCAGTAGCAACATCGTTAATATTTTTATTGATTACACTTCCACCTTGGTTGTTTCCAGTGTCAGTACTGTTATTATAGATGCCATTTCCAGAACCGTTATTGTTCTTGGTTCCTTCACCATTATTCAAGTTACTGCTACTGTTATTGTTGTCAACTCCTTGGTATGGAGAGACTCCAATACATTCTGAAAGTGGAACAAAGGTGTATCCAAGTTTTGAGACATAATCAATAACTGCTGGAAGTACAAGATCAACTGTAGTTTGGTGAACATCATGAAGTAAAGTAATGAAACTGTGTGTTTTTGGAGAAACATTTGGATCTGCAAGTTGTTCGTTTAAGGTTTCAATAACCTTATCAACATTTTCCTTGTATTCCCAATCTCTAGTATCTGTACCCCAC
>NW_018458124.1:0-450 GCF_002113885.1 Mizuhopecten yessoensis
ATATGATTATATTTCCCCTACCATACAAGTGAAATGCAAATGTTGACATTGTTTTTTTTTGTCTCAAAATGACCGCTTTATTTAAAGGATATAACCGGGATATCATATACCAACATTTAAATTTTTCTGCAGACAGACCTTTATCATTTTTTTTTGTATACAAATATATATTTGCTAATAAGCCTAGCAGTATAAACCTTAAATCCAAGTGTTATTGTAAGCGATATCTAATTATTTAAAAAAAATATCATCTAGAAGCTTTTCACTACATTTATTCCGATTTTTGGTATTAATCAATAAAGCCCTCAGTTACAAGCTAACCGAGTGGATATGCAACAGCATATTTCATATAATTAAATTCTGTTTGTATTAATTATTGTTTCATGGTGACTGTTTCTCTCTGTTATTTGTTATGATATGTTAATTAACATGTTCTTGTCTTAACAAAGG
>NW_018458125.1:0-450 GCF_002113885.1 Mizuhopecten yessoensis
GATGAACAGATCATCAAGAGAGAGCCACATAGGATTAACACTGGCAACAATGGTTAATATAATACAACGTGAACAGTGTAATACAGTTTTTCTGATTGTGTTCACGCACAGGCGGTCCTACACGAAATCTCAAATTTAAGTGGGAGGAAAATGGGAGACCAATGTTATCAGATTCCATCTAAAAAGAACAACATCGACCCTGCAACTTAGAACCACAATGGAGGTCAAAGACATCGCAAACATTCATATATGTGGATAATATTTTTCTCCGGATAACAAAAACATACCACTTAAATATACTATAAAACAATATCATATGTTTTATCTACCAGAACTTGAAAAGATGTTTCTTTCCTTCATATTCATACATTGAATCTTTACCAGATGTTGCTCTACCTACGAATAGATACTATGTATGACATCTTGTTCCCTGTACTTTAGATCGTTGTT
>NW_018458126.1:0-450 GCF_002113885.1 Mizuhopecten yessoensis
CATTTAACAGCATACATATCACACTATACATACATATCATAGCATACATACATATAACAGCATAACTATATACATATCACAGTATACATTCATACATATCAAAGCATACATGCAAACATAACATACATATCATAGCATAATGCATACAGATCACGGCATACATTCATACATATCATAACATACATACATATAATAACATATATAAAAGTATAAATACATATAATAGCATACATACATAAACTAGCATACATACATACATATCACAGCACACATGCATACATATTACAGCATACATGTTTATACATATAATAGCATACATACTCATAATAGCATGCATACATATAATAGCACACATATATTACATATACATGTATTACATACATTACATGTATTATATTTACATAAATTAGCATACATACATAAAACAGCATACATGCATACATATAACAG
>NW_018458127.1:0-450 GCF_002113885.1 Mizuhopecten yessoensis
ATACTTCATGGACATATATCGGATACGTTACATTGTTAACGTTAAATTAACACAAAACGCTTAATATAGTTCTTATTGTTAAATCCCAGTTGTAAAATTAAAGCTTCCTGACGTTATTTTCTGCCTCTGTTATTCTGAGAGAATTCAGTTCTACGTTATTTTATCCATAACATGGTTGATCACCTTTATGTTATCATGGTTACAAACAATAGGAAGGTTTTAATATATACACGAATACTTTAGCTTGTTTTCATCATTTGTGCTGCGAGTTTGACATTTTAACTATTTTATAGAAACAATGTACATGCTGCCTATTGTTGGAATAGAATCAAATATCCAAATTGATACGAAAAGCTTTCAAAACGCTGAGTGTTATTAAAACGAAAGAAGTTTCATCATAATTCGTTGAGTTGTTTTGATGGCATCAGTGCGATAATGAAATTGATGATA
>NW_018458128.1:0-450 GCF_002113885.1 Mizuhopecten yessoensis
AAACATTCATAAAACCATATTAATTGGTCTTTAACATACATACAATCAGACAAGTGGCGTTTTAGCAGTGAATCGGCCATATTTTAGCTATGCCTGGCATACCTGTTCCTATAACTAACTTCTAAAGGGTAAACTTAATCGACATAGGTTATTTCATCATAGGGATGTCCCTAATCGGGAACATTTCACGTGCACTTCTGACTGTTGTTACACGGTCACTGTTATAAATACTGTCGTTTTTGCTTTGCTTTTGTCATTGAAGAAATTTGTAGAATCATGAATTTCTTTTCAGCGACATTTTATACAGCAGTTTTTAATGGAACATAAAAACGAGTAGTACTTAAATTTCCTTTATTCCATTTTGCAACTCATTAGTGTAAATACATTGTTATTCAGAAATATAATATTCAACTTACTTTGCCAAGAAGATCGGAAATACAATGAATTTAC
>NW_018458129.1:0-450 GCF_002113885.1 Mizuhopecten yessoensis
TGTATTGTAATTATAATACCGATCATTCACGGTCAGTTAATGGTCATCGGAAACCTACAAGTGTATGCAAATATTGTAATTGATGTTGATAATTATGCATCATCATGTCTTGAACATTCACAGCGCAATCCAGTAAATGGGTTTAGCATCATGAATGTTGATTGACCTTTATTGAATGCAAAATTGAGTTTTACAGTACTAAACGAGATCTCGCAAAATATGGCACAAATAAATAAAAAAGCGCTCTGATGTAACTTATGTCTAAAGAATGGCTTACGAAAAAAAAACATGAACTAATTTTGACATACAATTTTCATACTAAAAACTCAAATCTACAAGATACGGACATATTAATATCTTCAATAAACGAAAACAAAATAATAAAGATAAACAACAACAACAACAGGAAACAACAACAAAAAATAGCAAACAAAATTTGAAGATATATTT
>NW_018458130.1:0-450 GCF_002113885.1 Mizuhopecten yessoensis
TCATCCATTGCCGTTTCGAACTATTAGCAAACAAGCAAACAACATCAGACATTTAAAGAATATAGTCGAAATATATATTTATATGACATTCAATTCTATGACAAAATAACTAAATATATCATTAAGAGTGAAGTACAATCTGTTTATCCTTTAGTGCGTTAACGTTGTGTATGTTTTAAGTTTACCTGATTGCCAATGTTTCTCATTTTCCTGCTACTGATGCCCTTGACGGTCTGTTCATTAACATCAGCTGCTTCATTGTCACCGAAGTAGCCGTTGGGACCAAAATAGGATTCCAAAAAGTATTCCAGTCCCTCAACTCTGCCTCCAACTTCAAATAAGTTGACGGAGTGACCGAACAGATCGACGGTCAAATTAGCCATCACTGACCTAGGTAGGAAGGACGAGGAAGACCAAATGAGGTTGCTCTCAACTGAAGCTCCAGCGTTC
>NW_018458131.1:0-450 GCF_002113885.1 Mizuhopecten yessoensis
AAGATATTGAGCTATAATGATGATTAGAAGAGAGGGCTAGAAACTGTGCTGCCAGTTATTGGTATATAAAAGCTAAATATGTAGGTAAATAAATAATAACACTCTGTGTGTTAATTTCACACGAGGTACCGATCGAGTTGAAAAGATACCATCCTTGTCATATCAGTCGCAGCGTTTCTCTCAGTGTTGTCTGTATACAGTTAACGTATCATATATATACATTGTGTATATTTCGGTGACCTGGTTCACAGTCAAGCTATATATAGGAGATAAATACATGTATGATGACCTAGAAACACAATTTTCATATTTATTTACAATCAGGGTATCGACCGAGTATATTTGGGCTTAGGACTATGCGAATTTATATTTCATTTACTTAAAACAGTTCTGCCGTGGTAAACTTTTAACAAAACTTTATCTACTATTGATCAGAGACGTATATATATA
>NW_018458132.1:0-450 GCF_002113885.1 Mizuhopecten yessoensis
TAATTCTTAAAGAAAAACAGATGAGTGGATTGATGATCTTGACTGAGACATTGTCTTGTAGTAATTAGATCGACTCGCGCTGAACACGGTCCGAACCTCCCAAACGCACTGAAACGCTCACGTCAAGAAGGCATCAAGCTTAAAGAGGATAAGTTAGAGACAGTCGTCACAGAATTAGGTTATTTTGGGAAAATACTGTGTAGCGAAGTTGTCAAGGCCGATCAAGCCAAGCTTTCCGCGATACGCGATATGGCTGACCCGTGCTGAGCTTGAAACCAAATTAGGTATGGTCACCTATCTTTCAAAATTTGACCTGAACCTCGCTGAGATCAGAAGTCCCTTGCATAAACTTCTGACAAAAGATGCCGAATTTTCATGGGACTAGCCACAGGTTCTAGCCTTCGGAAAGGTAAAAAAGCTGATGACGCGTGCCAATGTTCCGATTCTAGC
>NW_018458133.1:0-450 GCF_002113885.1 Mizuhopecten yessoensis
AATTTGGTGTATATGTGCATCCTGGCTTTTCCTGATAGGACAAGATGGTTCTTTGCACAGTATTCTGATTTGTCGACCGATTTTGCTTCTTCTGATACTGCTTGTGGAAAGAACCGATTAAATAGCTTACTTGCTCTTGTTCAGCGAGTACTGTGAGCATCACAACTTGTAAAATATCTTCATTCTAATGTAATTCTATTAACCAAATACTTCACCACGAACTTTAGATGATAATTTTGTATAACAGTAGAGTTGTAAAAAAAGAAACTTGGTATGCATTGATAGATTTTTATTTAATTTTTAATTTTGGGGATTGTTTTTATTTGGTCTTTCGGGATATTTTGATAATGATCAATATTAGAATTAGCACCTGTTTGTTTGTTTGTTTGTTTGTTAGTTGATTATATTTCACAAACACACACATACGTAGATATTACACAAAAGTTCTGG
>NW_018458134.1:0-450 GCF_002113885.1 Mizuhopecten yessoensis
AAAAAAAAAAAAAAATCATATATTTATTCATTTATTTATTGTTTATTTATTTAGTTATATTTATCATTAAAGGTCATCAGAGGTTTTCTGTTTTTAATCTAAGAAAGGACAGGCAGATGGTCTTTTTATTAGTATATGCATGTATTTTACCCTTTTTACATAATTTATGTCCCAAAATACATAGTTCAAATCGATTGAGGTTAATGAAAGACAACACAGTATTTTGATGTTCTTTTTTTTATTTTGAAAAATAGATAAAAGAAAGATTTCGTAAGTACATCGAAATGCAATCATGCGGATGGCTTAAACCTTTCTTGTGTATTGACGATGGGGACATATTTTGTACTTAACTTTACTAGTAACAGAGTTTGATACGAATCAAACGTACTAGCATGTAAAATTGAAAAACAAAACCTGTTGACCACTAAACGACGTATCAGGTGTTTTCTG
>NW_018458135.1:0-450 GCF_002113885.1 Mizuhopecten yessoensis
CTTAGTTCACTGTAAACACTATAGAACTATTATTAATACCCGGCCTCCTCTGCACGACGTAATATATAACATTTGTCTTGTTGTACACACTTCTGTAGTTTAACAGGCTTTAGCATCGTTTTTTCTTCAGTGCCAGTGGCCATGTTTATGTTTTCTCAAAGCATGAGCTAGGAGAACCGAAAGCTACGTGTACAACTAGGCTAATAAATACACACGTTTTTACAGTTGCAAACAATCAAGCTTAAGAAAACTGACAGGCAATTATCAAGCTTATTTATATTTAAGCTTTTTAAGCTTCAATTTCACAGGTACCTTTTTCAGATAGGACTTTTACGAAGCCGGTGTTGTAGGTGTAGCGCCACCTATTATTCAGAGGAAGGGAGTCAACTCTCGAATCAGAGCGGTGGCACAATTTAGGGTGCACTCAACTAATATATTGGACAAATGAAG
>NW_018458136.1:0-450 GCF_002113885.1 Mizuhopecten yessoensis
CGGCAGAGTGTACTGGACCTGATCACTAGCCATATGACTAGTGACCTTTAAGTTTTACTCGCCAACTTTTTACTGCACCATTCCTTATCGATTTGAAAATATTCTTTTCCAGATACAATAATGCAAATACATCCTAACTTAGATATAACAAGGCATTATGTACAGAAGGATTATAAATACAACTTCAGGGGAAGATTCTTGAATTGCCAAAGAAAACATCCTATTCTTAGGGACTGACAGTGAACTAACTGAACTTAGTACCGCATACCGATTACCGAAACACCTAGGTTTACAAACCACCCTTGAAAACACATACACACAAGAATATTATATTTGTCGATCATAGGAATGAGTATATAAACCTTCTCTCAACTTTTGGATTTGGCAGGGAAACATGCCATGTGGATATCAGGTCCAGTACACTCTGCCGATTGAGCTATATAGCTATAA
>NW_018458137.1:0-450 GCF_002113885.1 Mizuhopecten yessoensis
AAATTAACTAACTCGAGTTAGATAAACATGATAACCAACCATCAGGAGCTGGGAAACCTCGACCTATCACATGTGTACTGTGTTATATAAGTTAACCCATTCATCCCTAATGTCACATTTGAATCTTACCAAATCAAACACTGGGCAAGTCCAGCCTAAAACTGTAGGGGTGGGTGAGTTTATACACTGGTGTCCTATGTTTACAGCAGGACATCAGAACAAGACAGCAGTATGGAAGGGTATTGAACCACTCTAAAATATAAACGTTCATAAATGTCAATATAGCGGTGATACAGATTGCTATTACCAGTAACCATTCAAGAGTCCTTTTCGGTCGATTTAGACTGCACTGTCATTTATCTATTTAACCCTTTCACCCCTTTGTAACTTTAGTAGACTCTACCGTGCATTGATCTGGGTGAATCCATTATGGTCTACAGTGGTGAAAGG
>NW_018458138.1:0-450 GCF_002113885.1 Mizuhopecten yessoensis
ACGTAGGACGAAACGCAAGAGCAGAATCGCACCCATGAGCAATGAAAACAAATCGATATCCAAATGTATTCACGAGGGTATAATAAAGAAATGAAAGAACAAGAAAGGGCCCGTCAATGAAAAGAACAGAGGGAAAGATCAGGCGGTCATCCATTTTATAAAGGTATTATTCAAAAACAACGCATCTATGGTATAGCAACAGCCATGAAGCCCCACAAGACACTCGAGAATATCTTAATGTACCTCTAGGATAAAACACCTAAAACTTTCAGAGAATGCTTGTACAAAATCGTTGCAAGAACTGCGTCGAATCTGATATCCGAGAAACCGGACGACTGTTTGGCCATGTGGGGGTCCAATTTGGTGAACATCGGAAATACACCGAAACCAAAACAAAGGGAAAGTAATTCGCCAGATCATAAAATAAGCAGTCGGAGTCCCAGATAAATG
>NW_018458139.1:0-450 GCF_002113885.1 Mizuhopecten yessoensis
GCATGAATTGCTTTAATAAGAAAAACCTCCTTCTGTATTTCCAATTCTTAGAAAAGGATTTCCCATAACCTAAGTAAGTAAGAAAAAAATATATATCCACATGGTCATATTATGGTTCTGTTTTTAAGGAAAAGTTTGCACTCGTCAATGATCTGAGTTCGTGGTAAATATCTGGAACTCCTATGTCACATCTGTTAACCGTCTCTTACTGTCTATGTATACAAGAGGCTCATTGACTGATCCTAATCTGAATAGTCATTGGATTGATCAGGAATAGAACATAGGAAGGATATAATGTTTACCCGTTTAGGTAACTCTGAATAGGTAAATGAGTACAATGTAAGATGGTATATATATATATACTAGTACATATTTAACAAGTTAGCCTAAGTTACACAGACTAATCGCTACAATCAAAAGGTAAACAACAACAAACGAAAAAGAACATTT
>NW_018458140.1:0-450 GCF_002113885.1 Mizuhopecten yessoensis
CCGACAGCTGCCGCTAAAACGGACGGCTGTACAGTTAAGAATTTCTCAATTACTGGTTAAAAACGTTTTGTGACAAGGTTATAAAAACACTTTCTTCACTAAATCGTCCCTTTAAAATATGCTCACATTGGCTTCGTATCTGTGTACATAAAATAACGCATCAAGTTACTGATTTTTTACATAAGAATGAATTACGTTACCTCTTTTAAACTATTTGTCAAGTGTGGCCCGGGCCCTTCCGTGTTCATATCGACATTCAGCTCCAAGCGAGCGAAGGGATAGTTTTTAGCATCAGCGTAAGCATTAAGTCATATTTATACTTTTTTTTTTCATAATGTTCCTCGTGTTACATTCTATTTTTTTATGCTATGACATAACAGCTGTTTGCTTGACCATTTGACAGATTGCTTTGTACATTATATTTTCACTGCTGATATATTTATCAAATTT
>NW_018458141.1:0-450 GCF_002113885.1 Mizuhopecten yessoensis
GGCACAGTGGATTTGGACTAGTCCTGGTACCCTAATCACATCTTTTTGAGATCGTTTTCGAAAACCGTACCCTTTCAGACGCTCCAGGAATAGGGCGCTCTAATAAACATCGTGGGTACCCTTCTGAGACACTTGAGCGATATGGGAAGAAACAATGGAGCACTGGACCTTTTAATGTTTTCATTATCCATCAATATTTACTGGTATAGTTCTTTCTTGATTGGAGGTCTTTCTGTGCACAGGCACCTGAGAACTAGTTACAATATGGTTATTTCCTCATGTGTGAGATTATCACTAGACGTTTTGATACGGACGCTAATCCTTCAGGCTGATGGTCTTTTCACAAGTTCACCATGTCAGATCTATACATCTTAGGTTCCTGTGTCCCAATCTTGGGATAAGTCAAGGGGGTTTAATAATAAACAAATACTGATCCTTCTATAAAGAGTA
>NW_018458142.1:0-450 GCF_002113885.1 Mizuhopecten yessoensis
AGTCATAAGTAGTTACCTGTATTTAATTGGTAATTGTCACGGTAGCTGCTTTAGTAATGTCTCTGATAACTGCCTTACTAAAGCAGACAGTTGTTTTGTAAAGCATTCGATTGGCCCATCTTTCAATGTCTGACAAAATTAGCATTCTATACCGATAGCACGTGCTATGTAATTCTGTACAGCTGAGCCCAATGGGATCGGTTCCCATATCATGTGTCCGTGCCCAATTTCCGTCGTGAGGAAAAGCAGGATTGGTTTTAAATTCTTTATCATATATATCCTATTTTGGTTACTTTGTATCACAAGCCTGTTTTCAATTTTCATTGTACAGCTGACGAAGCGTTGTGACAAGTTTGTCAACGTAGCTGCAACAGTGGTTAAATATGAGGGCCCTCAAATAAAGTATGTTACCATAAGCTACTGGACAGACGGACAAGCGGAGAATAGAAT
>NW_018458143.1:0-450 GCF_002113885.1 Mizuhopecten yessoensis
ACACTTACAATAAATGGTGAGATAGCGGTTCTCTCCGACACGAGAGAATGATGAATTGGAGGACCGTTCACTATTAGGGCTCCAGATGCACTTGCCAGCGTAGCCCTGGGCAGTAGTCGCCAGTTCATCACTCCATTTCTGATCAAATGGCTCATATATTATACCATGTTAAACTATTACATTTAGGTTTTATGGAACACTCTTTAAGGTTCAATATGTTTAAGTGTGTTTTTAGATTTATATTTTTATTTCACAGAGCTCTCTATATCCCGTTATACATTATAATATGCATTGTAGATCGTTCGGAACCGAAATACGATATGTACAAACGTTTATATATGTGATACCGTTTAAATTTAACATGTGATTATTTAAAATAATTCTATATCCAATATTTAAAATGAGCACACACCAGATCTACACCTTTTACATTTTTCTACTATATGTGCA
>NW_018458144.1:0-450 GCF_002113885.1 Mizuhopecten yessoensis
CCAGTGAGCATGTTGAAGTTGTTTGGGACAAACTTTGATGCTGACTATGTCAATCATGAGATGCTTGACAGTATGGAAGGCAATGGTCACATGTACAAGGCAGTAGATGAAGGTAAAGGTTTATCCACTAAGCACTTTAATGCATTGTTCTCAAAATATTTCATGCTTTGGTCATTTCAATCCAGAAATAGAGAGCTACATTAATGTACACTGCTGTTCAATTTTGTGGAAGTAAAACATCTACATCTAGTACATCTGGAATACTATCATTTATCTAATTAAAGATGTTTATCAAGTTAATCTTTGGATACTGACCTGTACTTCCAAACTGAATGTTGTTTGATCAGGGTTATATTTTCTCTAAGCCTTAGTGAGATGAGTAAATATAAGAAACATTACAGGAAAAAGAATAGTTATACTAATAATGTATATTATTTTAATTGTGTATGG
>NW_018458145.1:0-450 GCF_002113885.1 Mizuhopecten yessoensis
TTAACTGTTTCCTGTGTGTTAGTTGTATATAAACCTACTTTTAAGGTCACAGGAGTCAGATTTGGCTAACGCTTAAAACAAGCTCTTCGGAAGAACTCAGACGTATAAAATCTAAATATTTGGCTGGTTTCTTCCTGGGATAGAGCCAAACAATGTTTGCGAATAAAAATGACCTTGACTTACTTTCATGGTCACAGCATTCAAATATGTCAAACGGTTCAAACGATTTCTTCTGAAGAATTAAATGGTTTAGAATCTTCATACTTGGCTGGTGCTTAATGGGATACAGCCCTACAAAGTTTGAGAATGAAAATGACCTTGATCTACATTTAAGGTCACCGGGATCAAATGTGTAACACTCTTCAAACGTATTCTTCTGAAGAACTGAAAGGATAGAATCTTCATATTTGGCTGGTAACTTCATTAGATTGAGCATGAGAAAGTTTGCAA
>NW_018458146.1:0-450 GCF_002113885.1 Mizuhopecten yessoensis
CTTGATATGTTTATGTAGTATTTGAAAAAAAGACAAAAAATAAAGGTACTTCACCGTGATGCCCCTTTAAAAACAGTGTGATTGTACTTAAAAAAAACTGTTAGGAAGATTGTACCTCTTCTTGAAACTGCACAGTCTTGATACGATAAAGGTGCTCTCTTTGGTGTGAAGAGGTCAGCGGAAGTTTACGTCAGCAAGCGATAACGAAATACGGACGCTGAGCTTGAGTTCTTGAGTTCGGATTCAAATCTCAGCTTCAGGCGGCCTCAAGTAGGCCTTCGTTTGTGATACCGAAGCCTGATGAGATAAGTCTCAAGTGACCTATATATATTGCGATCGCCTTTTGTCCGTCGTCGTCCGCCGTCCGTCCGTAAATAATTTACATTTGCGACTTCTTCTCAAAACCCCCAGAACCAATTTCAATGAAATTTTGCAGAAACCTTCCATGGC
>NW_018458147.1:0-451 GCF_002113885.1 Mizuhopecten yessoensis
GTCCTGGCGGTATATGTTTGGATCCCTTTAACTGCTTGTTGAGAAAAAACTGAACGTGGTATGTTTGGATCTCTACTATCGCTTGTTGAGAACGAACTGAACGTGGTATGTTTGGACCTCTACTATCGCTTGTTGAGAACGAACTGAACGTGGTATGTTTGGACCTCTACTATCGCTTGTTGAGAACGAACTGAACGTGGTATGTTTGGACCTCTACTNGAACTAAACGTGGTACGTTTGGACCTCTACTATCGCTTGTTGAGAACGAACTGAACGTGGTATGTTTGGACCTCTACTATCGCTTGTTGAGAACGAACTGAACGTGGTATGTTTGGACCTCTACTGTTGTTGTTGAGGACGAACTGAATGTGATATGTTTGGACCTGTACTGTTGCTAGTTGAGAAAGAACTGATCGTGGTATGTTTGGACCTCTACTATTGCTTGTTGAGA
>NW_018458148.1:0-110 GCF_002113885.1 Mizuhopecten yessoensis
GTATACTACCATCACACAGAATATTTACCACACACACACAGAATGATTCCTCCATCACACAGAATATTTACCACCCACACACAGAATGTATCCTCCATCACACAGAATAT
>NW_018458148.1:283-451 GCF_002113885.1 Mizuhopecten yessoensis
AGAATATTTACCACCCACACACAGAATGTATCCTCCATCACAAAGAATATTTACCACCCACACACAGAATGTATCCTCCATCACAAAGAATATTTACCACCCACACACAGAATATATACTACTATCACACAGAATATTTACCACCCACACACAGAATGTATCCTCCAC
>NW_018458149.1:0-451 GCF_002113885.1 Mizuhopecten yessoensis
TTCCGTTTAGATACGTTGTCACAAACACTAGCTATATACCATTGAAAACCTGGTCACAAACTCTACCTATAGACTATTGAGATATCTGGTCGCAAACTCTAATTAAATTATAAATAACTGAGATACCTTGTCACAATCACAAATTATAGTTCACTGAGTTACATGTTCCTAGTCACGAACAGTAACTATAATCCACTAAGATAACTGGTCAGACGCACTACCTATAGACCAATGAAATACCTGATCCGGATAAATATAGTTCACTGAAATACCTGATCACAAGAACATATTGTTCATTGAGACATTAAGACCCCTGGTTACAAACACTTACTATAGACCACTGAACTACCTGGTTACAAACTCTCACTATAGACCACTGTGATCCCTGGTTACAAACTCTCATTAAAGACCACTGATATACCTGGTTACAAACTCTCAGTTTAGCTATAGA
>NW_018458150.1:0-451 GCF_002113885.1 Mizuhopecten yessoensis
TATAGCCAAATTGCCCCCTTTTTGCCCTGCCCCTCAGCCCCCTGGATGGTCAGCCCCATCATTTGTACAAATTTGAATCCCCACCACCTAGGGATGCTTCCAGTCAAATATGGTTGATATCCACTTCTTAGTTCCAGAGAAGAAGTCGCTTAAAGCAATATAGTCAAATTGACCCCTTTTGGCCCCGCTCCTCAGCCCCACCATTTGTACAATTTTGAATCCCCACCACCTAGGGATGCTTCCAGTCAAATTTAGTTGAATTCCAATCAGTGGTTAAAAAGAAGAAGTCGTTTAAAGAAATTGTTGACGGACGGACGGACGGACGGATGGACGACGGACACCACGGTTTGGCATAAGCTCNCCTTGGTCCTTCAGACCAGGTGAGCTTAAAATTATGATGAAACTCAATTTTTGTGACATATATGACCTCTTCCCTGTATGATCAAACCTC
>NW_018458151.1:0-451 GCF_002113885.1 Mizuhopecten yessoensis
GCCATCTAAGGACGTGCATCCTTGTTTGTTATGGGTGTGTGCTTAGGTAGGGTATGTTGATGTATTTGCGTCGTTGCGAAAGCGCGGATCTGATGCCGAAGTTAGAGCGCTCTCGCACTAAAATATCATGCCGCAGGCACCAAGTACAGTATTCCGCCGGTGACATTTTACTGACAATGGGAGACAGATTCCATTGTGTACATATCTTTGGCGAACGCTCAATACTGAGGGTAAAAGTAAGGTATTGCCAAGCAAGAGACTAGTTAATAGACACGTTTTTAGGAAGTACAAAGAAAAATCAAAGTCCCAAATGTTGCAATAGGAGCAGAAGATCAATTTCTGTTTCGTAACCACATGACACGGGAGAAAAGCCCCCAAATATACCGGGGGCACAAGTTGTCGCTTTTTAGGACATTAAGTTGGATATGGCAGTCCTATTTTCGCCTTTACA
>NW_018458152.1:0-451 GCF_002113885.1 Mizuhopecten yessoensis
TTGGCCTTTGTTACTCCCATATATCAGAAATGTTGGCCTATGTTAAAACCGTATATCAGAAATGGTGGCCTATGTCACAGCAATATATATGAAATGTTGGCCTATGCCACACCCTTATATCAGAAATGTTGGCCTATGTCACACAATTATATCAGAAATGGTGGCCTATGTCTCACCAATATCTGAGAAATGGTGGCCTATGTCTCACCAATATCTGAGAAATGGTGGCCTATGTCACACCAATATATCAGAAATGTTGGCCTACAAATGTATGTCACACAAATATATCAGAAATGTTGACCTATGTCATACCCATATATCAGAAATGTTGCTCTATGTCACACCCATATATCAGAAATGTTGCCCTATGTCGCACCCATATATCAGAAATGGTGGCCNTAAATGCTGGCCTATGTCACACCCATATATCAGAAATGGTGGCCTATGTCGC
>NW_018458153.1:0-451 GCF_002113885.1 Mizuhopecten yessoensis
CTCAACCATTTCCAAGTAATACATTTTATTGGCCCCACCCCTTAGTCCGGGGGGGTCAGCCCCACCATTTGTACAATTTTGAATCCCAGCCTCCCATGAATACCTCCGACCAAATATGATCAATATCCATGGCATAGTTCTGCAGAAGAAGTCGTTTATAGCAATATAACCAAATTGCCCCCCTTTTGGCCCTGCCCCTCAGCACCCTGGGGGGTCAGCCCAACCGTTTGTACAATTTTTAATCTCCACCACCTAGAGATGCTTCCAGTCAAATAAGGCTGATATCCATCGCTTAGTTCCAGAGAAGAAGTCACTTAAAGCAGTATAGCCAAATACCCTTTTTGGCCCTGCCCCTCAGCCCCCTGGGGTGTCAGCCACACCATTTGTACAATTTTAAATCCCCGCACCCCAGGAATGCTTTTGATCAAATATGATTGATATCCAGTGCACA
>NW_018458154.1:0-451 GCF_002113885.1 Mizuhopecten yessoensis
GTCGTTTAAAGTGTTCGACATATCTGCCTCATGTGACCTTAAAAGCAAGTCAAGGTCATTATCATTCTCAAACTTTGTTCGGCTCTTTCCTAGGAAGCTACAAGCCAAATATAGAGATTATACACCTTTCAGTTCTTCAGAAGAAGTCATTTGAAGCTTTTGACATATATGACCCCTGTGACCTTGAAAGTAGGTCAAACTAGTTTTCATTCTCAACTTTGTTGGGCTCTATCCAGAAAGCCACCAGCCAAATATAAAGATTCTATACCTTTCAGTTCTTCAGAAGAAGTCATTTGAAGCTTTTGACATATATGACCCCTGTGACCTTGAAAGTAGGTCAAACTAGTTTTCATTCTCAACTTTGTTGGGCTCTATCCAGAAAGCCACCAGCCAAATATAAAGATTTTATACCTTTCAGTTCTTAAGAAGAAGTCGTTTGAAGTGTTTGACA
>NW_018458155.1:0-368 GCF_002113885.1 Mizuhopecten yessoensis
GCTGTTTATGTTATGAATAAATATCTAAAACTATTAACCTCGCTACATGTAGTATCATTGTGTGAGTTTGAACACAGATGAATTTAGTTTAATATGTTAATGGGCATGTATCGGAGAGATTTTACTTTGTTTTTTTTATAATTATACAGTGGTTTATGCGAAAGGACGGGATAAGTGACTGGTTAGTTTGATTTTGCCATGAGGCCCTCCAATGGATAACTGTTGTAATGGCCACGGCGTAGTCTGTTCTCTGATCCTCTGACGGTACTCGGGGTCAAATGAGATACGTGCGCTTTTAGATTTACATAATTTATAATATTACCGGGATCAGTAAAATGGTATGATTTAATTATATTGCTGAATTAAAC
>NW_018458156.1:0-451 GCF_002113885.1 Mizuhopecten yessoensis
TTGATTTAAAGGTTACATGGATATAACATATATCGGCTGTATATATATGAATGATTCTTTCATTTCTCTTTAAATTTTCATATCACAAAGGAACCCATTTCATTATAAACAATTTTTGAAATATGTACTTCGGTCTTTTAAACTTTGGTAAACACTGTAGTGTACTGGAGTTGACATCGTAGTGTACTGGAGTTAACACTGAAATGAACTGGAGTAAACGTCAATGTTTTGTCAAGTGTACTTCCTTGTTTACTACAATGTACCAGATACCGAGTTAAGTTGCTCCCAACTGTACCTGAACTGTTTATTATAACCCTTTAACAGGTGTAATAGACAGTGTAGCTATGTGTTGTGTTAGAACCATTACTAGATTGGTTAATGCAGTACAATTACATGGATAGAGTCAAGTTATTCTTAACATTAAATTGAGTTAATGTTTTACGGCAAGTAG
>NW_018458157.1:0-451 GCF_002113885.1 Mizuhopecten yessoensis
TGTGTTTCATGGAGAAAACCTGACTGTAGGTGTCACTAATGCACATTTGGTAAATGTGTTTCATGGAGATAACCTGACTCTAGGTGTCACTAATGTACAGTTAGTAAATGTGTTTCATGGAGATAACCTGATTGTAGGTGTCACTAATGCAGAGTAGGTAAATATGTTTCATGGAGAAAACCTGACCGTAGTTGTCACTAATGCGAAGTAGGTAATTGTGTTTCATGGAGAAAACCTGACCGAAGGTGTCACTAATGCAGAGTTAGTAAATGTGTTTCGTGGAGATAACCTGACTGTAGGTGTTCCTAACGCACAATTAGTAAATATGTTTTATGGAGAAAACCTGACTGTAGGTGTCACTAATGCACAGTTAGTAAATGTGTTTCATGGNTATACTTGATGGAGAAAACCTGACTGTAGGTGTCACTAAAGCACAGTTAGTAAATATGTT
>NW_018458158.1:0-240 GCF_002113885.1 Mizuhopecten yessoensis
AGGAAACACCAAAACAAAGTAAATACAATAGGACCGAGGAGACACTAACACAAAGTAAATACAATAGGACCGAGGAGTCACCAAAACAAAGGAAATACAATAGGACCGAGGAGTAACCAAAACAAAGGAAATACAATAGGACCGAGGAGACACCAAAACATAGTAAATACATTAGGACCGAGGAAACACCAAAACAAAGGAAATACATTAGGACCGAGGAAACACCAAAACAAAGGAAAT
>NW_018458158.1:251-451 GCF_002113885.1 Mizuhopecten yessoensis
GACCGAGGAAACACCAAAACAAAGGAAATACAATAGGACCGAGGAGACACTAAAACAAAGTAAATACAACAACAGGACCGAGGAGACACTTAAACAAAGGAAATACAATAGGACCGAGGAGACACCAAAACAAAGTAAATACAACAACACGACCTAGGAGACACTAAAACAAAGGAAATACATTAGGACCGAGGAAACAC
>NW_018458159.1:0-451 GCF_002113885.1 Mizuhopecten yessoensis
AAGTGTAATTTAGGCGATATAGAGGACGAATTGCATTTTATTCTTTTTATTCATTTTACAACGAAGTAAGAACACAATACATTGACAGATATTACAGAATTAGACCGTCTATGTTTAAATTAATTAACTTACTTTCTGTTAGAAATAAGAAAAAATTGAATAATCTTTCCAAATTTTTGATTTCTGCTTCACAACTGAGATCAAATGAATGATTACATATATTGTCCAATGTCTGTATTGCTGTGTATCACTTACTCAAAGGAAGGGTGTCTATAAGGTCCTTTTTTTGGGCCCCGGTATATTCGGATTTTCACCATCTTAATTTGTTCAAATATGTCCAATTGTATCGCATGCGGAAAAACTAAGGTAAAAGTTTGACAGAAAGTGGGTGTCTGGGGGGACCAAGAGGGGTAGGGTAAATCACAAATATAGTTTGCTGTTTTCAAAATGA
>NW_018458160.1:0-451 GCF_002113885.1 Mizuhopecten yessoensis
TTGTACCATATGATACATTGTACCAAATGTTATATTGTACCATACAATACATTGTACCATACGATACATTGTACCATAAGATATATTGTACCATACAATACATTGTACCATACAATACATTGTACCATACGATACATTGTACCAAATGTTATATACAATATATTGTACCATACGATACATTGTACAATAATATACATTGTACCATATGTGCATTGTACCATATGATACATTGTACCATACAATACATTGTACCATACAATACATTGTACCATANCATACAATACATTGTACCATACGATACATTGTACCATACGATACATTGTACCAAATGTTATATACAATATATTGTACCATACGATACATTGTACAATAATATACGTTGTACCATGATACGTTGTACCATACAATACATTGTACCATACAATACATTGTACCAAATGTTATATACAAT
>NW_018458161.1:0-451 GCF_002113885.1 Mizuhopecten yessoensis
GTGGAATATCATGGTATGTAAAACGTCATAGTGTTAAAATGTCGGGTATGGAGTATCAGAGGTATGTCAAACGTCATAGTGTTATAATGACGGGTGGGGAGTATCAGAGGTATGTCAAACGTCATAGTGTTATAATGACAGGTGTGGAATATCATGGTATGCCAAACGTCATAGTGTTATAATGACGGATGTGGAATATCATGGTATGTCAAACGTCATAGTGTTATAATGACGGATGTGAATTATCATAGGTAGGTCAAACGTCATAGTGTTATAATGACGGGTGGGGAGTATCAGAGGTATGTCAAACGTCATAGTGTTATAATGACGGGTGTGGAATATCAGTGTTATAATGTCGGATGTGAAGTATCAGAGGTATGTCAAAGGTCATAGTGTTATAATTGTTGGGTGTGGACTATCATGGTATGTCAAACGTCATAGTGTTATAATG
>NW_018458162.1:0-451 GCF_002113885.1 Mizuhopecten yessoensis
TCGAATGAGGAAAAACTCATTATTTATGTCTTTGACACAAAGTTACTTCTCGAACGCACCCAACGTAAGTCTGTATAGTATACGTACGAGTCCGGAATATAGATTAGTAGTGAAAGCAATAATGATGTAACTCATATATATATATGTAAGTGTATATCGTGTGGATGCCACCACTACTACACGAAACTATATGATAAAACAAATTATAACATCTATTACATAGAGTGTTATTTCATTTATCAATATAATCTGGTGGTAGGTAAATCTTGTACCCCGTTCCCGGACCCGGACTAAAACCCCGTACCGGGAATATAAAGATATTTTAATATCTCATTAACGCGATGGTTTATAATTTCTATAAAAATATATAATAATTTCAAACATTATTTTCTAAATGTGACAATTGCAAAAATGTCTATTTATTATCTAATAATTAAGAAATCGACGATAC
>NW_018458163.1:0-451 GCF_002113885.1 Mizuhopecten yessoensis
AATACATCGAGTTTCTCTATCAAACATACGGAAGTTGGTACGTTTTACCAAGAGCGTGTGTCGTTATAACGATTTACTCTAACCTGACGACATAAANATACTCTAACCCGACGACATAAAAAAATGTAACTATATATTGAAATAACGAAACAGTATCCCCTTACGTATTATGCTAAGTACAGTTATTATTACGAGATATGGTTGAAGTTATCACAATATTGTAAGTAGCTATTACCACAAAGTATTCGTTTTTAAGACACTGGAAGGTTTTTTTAGACAAATATTTGTTCCTATTTGAATCAAGTATCTACTGTAGTCTCGAAATTTCAAAGACTCCGCTTTCTCGCGTTTTCTTCACCAATAGGATATGTCATGTTAAAATCGAAGACACAAGGTAAGCTATTGCAGGTTAAAAAAACAATCACTAAGCTAGAACAGTTTTTGTTTTTTG
>NW_018458164.1:0-126 GCF_002113885.1 Mizuhopecten yessoensis
TTAGACAAAGCCTCAGAGATGAGCAGGCTGCCTCTATTAGACATAGCCTTAGAGCTGAGCAGGCTGCCTCTATTAGACAAAGCCTCAGAGATGAGCAGGCTGCCTCTATTAGACAAAGCCTCAGAG
>NW_018458164.1:362-451 GCF_002113885.1 Mizuhopecten yessoensis
CTCAGAGCTGAGCAGGCTGCCTCTATTAAACATGGCCTCATAGTTGAGCAGGCTGCCTCTATTAGACATAGCCTCAGAGCTGAGCAGGC
>NW_018458165.1:0-451 GCF_002113885.1 Mizuhopecten yessoensis
ACCGTTACAATACGACAGGTGACCGTTACAATATGACAGGTGACCGTCACAATACGACAGGTGACCATATCAACGGGCCATGACCGTTACAATACAACAGGTGACCGTTACAATACGACAGGTGATCGTCACAATACGACAGGTGACCATATCAATGGGCCATGACCGTTACAATACGACAGGTGACCATATCAAAGGGCCATGACCCTTACAATATGACAGGTGCCCATATCAAAGGGCCATGACCGTAACAATACGACAGGTGACCATATCAACGGCCCATGACCGTTACAATATGACAGGTGACCATATCAAAGGGCCATGACCGTAACAATACGACAGGTGACCATATCAAAGGGCCATGACTGTTACAATACGACAAGTGACCATATCAAAGGGCCATGATCATTACAATACGACAGGTGACCATATCAAAGGGCCATGACCGTAA
>NW_018458166.1:0-451 GCF_002113885.1 Mizuhopecten yessoensis
AGTCACCTTTAGCAACATATATACCAGACACCCTGCAGGTGGGAACGTCACCTTTAGCTACATATATACCAGACACCCTGCAGGTGGGAAAGTCACTTATAGCAACATATACGCCAGACACCCTGCAGGTGGGAAAGTCACTTATAGCAACATATATACCAGACACCCTGGAGATGGGAAAGTCACTTATAGCAACATATATACCAGACACCCTGGAGATGGGAAAGTCACTTATAGCAATATATGTACCAGACACCCTGGAGGTGGGAAAGTCACCTTTAGCAACATATATACCAGACACCCTGCAGGTTGGAGAGTCACTAATAGCAACATATACACCAGACACCCTGGAGGTGGGAAAGTCATTTATAGCAACATATATACCAGACACCCTGCAGGTTAGAAGGTCACTTATAGCAACATATATACCAGACACCCTGGAGATGGGAAA
>NW_018458167.1:0-451 GCF_002113885.1 Mizuhopecten yessoensis
TGTGATACAGGGGACTACAAGTACAGCCTGTCTAGCTGTGATAGAGGGGCCTACAAGTACAGCCTGTCTATCTGTGATAGCTGTGATACAGGGGACTACAAGTACAGCCTGTCTAGCTGTGATACAGGGGACTACAAGTACAGCCTGTCTATCTGTGATAGCTGTGATTCAGGGGACTACAAGTACAGCCTGTCTATCTGTGATAGCTGTGATTCAGGGGACTACAAGTACAGCCTGTCTATCTGTGATAGCTGTGATACAGGGGACTACAAGTACCCCCTGTCTAGCTGTGATACAGAGGACTACTATTACACCCTGTCTAGCTGTGATATTTGTGATACAGGGGACTACAAGTACACCTTGTCTAGCTGTGATAGCTGTGATACAGGGGACTGCAAGTACACCTTGGCTAGCTGTGATAGCTGTGATACAGGGGACTACAAGTACACCC
>NW_018458168.1:0-451 GCF_002113885.1 Mizuhopecten yessoensis
CAGATTTCTGACTAAGAGAGCCAAGTATACATTTTTCTGACTAGGGGAGCAAAGTATACAGATTTCTGACTAAGGGAGCCAAGTGTTCAGATTTCTGACTAAAAGAGCAAAGTATACAGATTTCTGACTAAGGGAGCCAAAGTATACAGATTTCTGACTAGGGGAGCCAAGTATACATATTTCTGACTAAGGGAGCCAAAGTATACAGATTTCTGACTAAGGGAACCAAGTATACAGATTTCTGACTAGGGGAGTCAAGTATTCAGATTTCTGACTAGGGGAGGCAAGTATACAGATTTCTGACAAGGGGAGCCAAGTAAACAGATTTCTGACAAGGGGAGCCAAGTATACAGATTTCTGACTAGGGGAGCCAAGTNATACAGATTTCTGACTAAGGGAACCAAGCGTTCAGATTTCTGACTAGGAAAGCGAAGTATA
The DNA here is from genome assembly GCF_002113885.1 of Mizuhopecten yessoensis. Taxonomy (NCBI): domain Eukaryota; kingdom Metazoa; phylum Mollusca; class Bivalvia; order Pectinida; family Pectinidae; genus Mizuhopecten; species Mizuhopecten yessoensis. The sequence continues at coordinate 439 of NW_018458168.1, forward strand.
CAGATTTCTGACT
>NW_018458169.1:0-451 GCF_002113885.1 Mizuhopecten yessoensis
ACTTAAGACTTTGTTTTATGCTTTTCCCCTTCTGTGTTTGCAGTAATTTATACTTTGTTTTACGCTAGTCCCCTCTGTGTTGACAGTACTTTAAACTTTGTTTTACGCTAGTCGCCTTCTGTGTTGGCAGTACTTTAGACTTTGTTTTACGCTAATCCCCTTTTGTTTTGGCAGTACTTTAAACTTTGTTTTACGCTAGTCGCCTTCTGTGTTGGCAGTACTTTAGACTTTGTTTTACGCTAGTCCCCTTNGGTCCCTGGCATCACCGGTCATCCTAGAAGGACTGACGGTGGGGTGGTATTGTTTTCCATACTGTAACCATACTGTTACCATACTGTTACCATACTGTTAACAAAATTCGTAGATGCTATCATTTGTGTGTGTCTTCCGTTCATCATTAAATACCGAACTTTATAGGTGAGGTCACATACTGTATCAATAAAGAACTTTA
>NW_018458170.1:0-451 GCF_002113885.1 Mizuhopecten yessoensis
CTAGAGCTATGCATTTGATACATTGTCCTAGAGCTATACATATAAAATATTGTACTAGACCTAATACATATAGCATATTGTACTAGAGTTATACATATAACATATTGTATTAGAGCTTATAAATATAACATATTGTACTAGAGCTATACATATAACATATTGTACTAGAGCTATACATATAACATATTGTACNTGGACTAGAGCTATACATATAGCATATTGTACTAGACCTAATAAATATAACATATTGTACTAGAGCTATACATATAACATATTGTACTAGAGCTATATATATAACATATTTTACTAGAGCTATACATATAACATATTGTACTAGACCTAATAAATATAACATATTGTACTAGAGTCATACATATAGCATATTGTACTAGAGTTATACATATACCATATTGTACTAGAGCTATACACATAATATATTGTACTAGAGTTA
>NW_018458171.1:0-451 GCF_002113885.1 Mizuhopecten yessoensis
CATTACTATATAGGTAGTGACTATCATTATGTACTGTATCAACAATCAATATAGGGCTGTATGGTACATTACTATATAGGTAGTGACTATCATTGTGTACTGTATCAACACACACTTTAAGGCTGTATGGTACATTACTATATAGGTAGTGACTATAATTATGTACTGTATCAACAAACACTTTAAGGCTGTATGGTACATTACTATATAGGTAGTGACTATCATTATGTACTGTATCAACACACACGTAGTGGCTATCATTGTGTACTGTATTAACAAACACTTCAAGGCTGTATGGTACATTACTATATAGGTAGTGACTATCATTGTGCACTGTATCAACAAACACTTTAATGCTGTATGGTACATTACTATATAGGTAGTGGCTATCATTGTGTACTGTATTAACAAACACTTCAAGGCTGTATGGTACATTACTATATAGGTAGTG
>NW_018458172.1:0-451 GCF_002113885.1 Mizuhopecten yessoensis
TTATATAGACAGTCACTTACTACTTACAGACTATTGTTCTGTTATTTGGACACTCACTTACTACTTACAGACTGTTGTTATGTTATATAGACAGTCACTTACTACTTTCAGACTGTCGTATGTTATATACACAGTCACTTACTACTTACAAACTGTTGTTTTGTTATATAGACTGTCACTATGTACTCCCAAACTGTCGTTCTGTTATATATATTGTCACTTACTACTCCCAGACAGTCGTCTGTTATATAGACTGTCACTTTCTACTTACAGACTGTTGTTATGTGATATAGACATTCAGTTATTACTCACAGACTGTCGTTATGTTATATAGACTGTCAGTATGTACTTAGTACTCAGAGACTGTCGTCAGTTATATAGACTGTCACTTACTTCTTACAAACTATTGTTCTGTTATATAGACTGTCACTATGTACTCCCAAACTGTCGT
>NW_018458173.1:0-451 GCF_002113885.1 Mizuhopecten yessoensis
AGTGGTAGCAGAATGTCAGACACCTTAACCACTTGGCCACCGTGATCCAGTTGTGGAGGGCTAGTGGTAGCAGAATGTCAGACACCTGAACCACTTGGCCACCGCGGCCCCGCGACCCAGTGGTGGAGGGCTAGTGGTAGCAGAATGTCAGACCCCTGAACCACTTGGCCACCGCGGCCCCGCGACCCAGTGGTGGAGGGCTAGTGGTAACAGAATGTCAGATGCCTTAACCACTAGGCCACCGCGGCCCCGCGACCCAGTGATGGAGGGCTAGTGGTAGCAGAATGTCAGACACCTAAACCACTTGGCCACCGCGACCCAGTGGTGGAGGGCTAGTGGTAGCAGAATGTCAGACACATTAACCACTTGGCCACCGCGGCCAAGTGGTGGAGGGCTAGTGGTAGCTGTGGTTTCGTTGTGTTTTACGAACAGCAATGGTCATTTAAGGACG
>NW_018458174.1:0-451 GCF_002113885.1 Mizuhopecten yessoensis
TTTTCCATTTGTTATGCACTTCATATACATCTGATGAGAATGGGATATATTGAACAACGTGGAAAAATTTGCCAAGAAAGCTGAAAGTTACAAAAGGTCAAAAGGTGAAACTTTACACCATGCAGGCCAGGTTTGAACATTTTACTGTAATGTTTGTTTTACTTTCCGTGTGGGGAGGATTTTTAATGCATCTCGACTGTTATATCAATCAATTAATTTTCATTTAGATGGTGTCCCTGAGAATTATTTCTTTTGTAAGTTAAAGTTTCAAGTAATACTCATACTCTCTGTTTTAAACTGGGAACACTTGCTATGTACTCTAAGTATTTGTGTAGTTATGATTGATTGTCTTCCTTTGGATAATATTTCTGTGAGTTGTGTTCCTCATATGATTTCCTCACATTCTTTTCTGTTATATATCGGATATAGTTTGTTACTTCTATAAATTCCA
>NW_018458175.1:0-451 GCF_002113885.1 Mizuhopecten yessoensis
AATATTTTGAGTCTATCACTTTTTTTCTTGTGTAATAATACAACTAGATAAAAGAAAAAAACAGCTAGAAGGTAATAATTCTCTAAGCAATGTATGATTGTTAAAATAAAGAATTATTTAGGCTAGAAGGAACACTAGCCTACATCTTCGTTTCATCCGCAGTACGGTGAGAATTGTGATCTCGCAAATGCCGGATACATTTCGAGAGCGTGTATTAGTTTTATTACGGTACCGTCGAGGATGTGGCGCTGCAGTCGCATTGTTTACAACACCGGAATGTGCAGTAGGTCTATTAGGTATGTTTTTTGATAGGGAGGTTACACGTCTACAATAAAATGAGACGCAAGATTAACATTTCAGCACGTTTGTGAAACTATCCATTTGTCCTGAATTAATTGGAGGGTTTAAAGTAAATGGTCTAGAAATACTCGGGACGAAATGTCTCCTCCTT
>NW_018458176.1:0-451 GCF_002113885.1 Mizuhopecten yessoensis
CATGTGTATCATGTGTAATATGTGTATCATGTGAATCAAGTGTATTATGTATATAATGTATATCATGTGTACCATGTGTATCATGTGTATTATGTGTATTATGTGTATCATGTGTATCATGTGTATCATGTGTATCTGTAATATGTGTATCATGTGTATCAAGTTTATCATGTATACCGTGTATCAAGTGTATCATGTATACCATGTGTACCATGTGCATCGTTTGTATTATGTGTATCATGTGTATCTTGTGTATTATGTGTATCATGTGTCTCATGTGTATCATGTGTAATATGTGTATCATGTGTATCAAGTTTATCATGTATACCATGTGTATAATGTGTATCATGTGTCTCATGTGTATCATGTGTAATATGTGTATCATGTGTATCAAGTTTATCATGTATACCATGTGTACCATGTGTATCATGTGTATCATGTTTATTATGTG
>NW_018458177.1:0-451 GCF_002113885.1 Mizuhopecten yessoensis
AGATGTACATGATACTGTTTGTACAGTGTGTGTGTGTGCTCTTTCGGTTGTAGAAGTACATGATACTGTTTGTACAGTGTGTGTGTGCTCTTTCTGTTGTAGATGTACATGATACTGTTGGTACAGTGTGTGTGTGTCCTCTTTCTGTTGTAGATGTACATGATACTGTTTGTACAGTGTGTGTGTGCTCTTTCTGTTGTAGATGTACATGATACTGTTTGTACAGTGTGTGTGTGCTCTTTCTGTTGTAGATGTACATGATACTGTTTGTACAGTGNAGTGTGTGTGTGCTCTTTCTGTTGTAGATGTATATGATACTGTTTGTACAGTGTGTGTGTGCTCTTTCTGTCGGAGCTGTCACCTATAGCAAGTAAGTAAAAGTAAACATGTAGACACTTTAAATGTGCTGTATTGAGGTGTAGTAATGTGGTGTAGATGTAGTTTTGTGGTA
>NW_018458178.1:0-451 GCF_002113885.1 Mizuhopecten yessoensis
TTGGGGGCAGCAGGTACAATTCTTACGCCCTACCTGCAGGGCATGAAGGATTTGGTCCATATTTTGTCTGAAGCATCCTTGGGTAAAGGGGAACCAATTTTGTATAAACCGTGGGTCTGGCCCCCCAGGGGCCTGAGGGGCAGGGCCAAATAGGGGAAACATAGCAAGTTATTCTTTAAAACCCTTCTTCTTCTGTAGGAATGAAAGGATTTGGTCCATATTTGGTGTGGAACATTTTTTGGTACAGGGGAACAATTTTGTATTAACGGTGAGTGTGGCCCCACTGAGATCTGAGGGGCATGGTCTAATAGGGGAAATATAGCAAATTCTTCAAAATCCTTCTTCTGTAGGAATGAAAGGATTTGGCCCATAATTGGTCAGAAACATTCTTGGGTGAAGGGGAACTAATTTTGTATAAACCGTGGGTCTTGCCCCTTCCCCTGGCGGCTGA
>NW_018458179.1:0-451 GCF_002113885.1 Mizuhopecten yessoensis
AAGGGCTACCAAGTTTGTTCAAATGAATGACCTTGATCCACTTTTCAAGGTCACATGGGTCAAATGTCTTTAAAACTTCAAACAACTTCTTCTCCGTAACCAAAAGGCCCAGGGTGCTGATATTGGGCCTGCAGCATGCTGGGATAAAGGGCTACCAAGTTTGTTCAAATGAATGACCTTGCCCTACTTTCAAGGTCACAGAGGTCAAATGTCTTTAAAACTTCAAACAACTTCTTCTCAATAACCAAAAAGCCCAGGGTGCTGATATTAGGCCTGTAGCATGCTGGGATGAAGGGCTACCAAGTTTGTTCAAATGAATGACCTTGATCCACTTTCAAGGTCACAGGGGTCAAACGTCTTTATACCCACTTCCGGGTAGCGAGCGGGAAATTTGAATTGAGTACGAAAAGAGTTAAGGACTCTTGTGCAAGTTGGTTGATCAGTTGATTTT
>NW_018458180.1:0-451 GCF_002113885.1 Mizuhopecten yessoensis
ATCAGGTCGTCCCACTGTTCTGTCTATACTAACTAGGTCGTTCCATTGTTCTGTCTTTACTAAATAGGTCGTTCCACTGTTCTGTCTATACTAACTAGGTCGTTCGCGTGTTCTGTCTATACTAACCAGGTCGTTCCACTGTTCTGTCTGTACTAATCAGGTCGTCCCACTGTTCTGTCTATACTAACTAGGTCGTTCCACTGTTCTGTCTGTACTAACCATGTCGTCCCACTGTTCTGTCTATACTAATCAGGTCGTTCCAGTGTTCTGTCTGTACTATTCAGGTCGTCCCACTGTTCTGTCTATACTAATCAGGTCGTCCAACTGTTCTGTCTGTACTAATCATGTCGTCCCACTGTTCTGTCTGTACTAATCAGTTCGTCCCACTGTTCTGTCTATACTAATGAGGTCGTCCCACTGTTCTGTCTGTACTAACCAGGTCGTCCAACTG
>NW_018458181.1:0-451 GCF_002113885.1 Mizuhopecten yessoensis
GGATAAGAGAAACATGGCAAAGTCAAGGCTTGGGATTCAGGAAAATACATATTTATTGGATGACAGGTTATAATTCCAGGATAGGTTTCCATTTTCTCCAATCAATTTCAAATTTCCTTCTTATGTAACTGTTTTTACTATTGTTAACATAGTTCTGAACACGGAAATGGTCTTTGATGACATTGATAAGTGCATTGATACTCAAAGATTTGTGAAGACATCTAGTCTTATATATATAGTGTTTGATAAGAATTAAAATCTCCTTATCAACAGTACTCGCTCGTGGTGATAATATTCCAAAAAGTAACGATTCTTTGTTTATTAAAACAGGGATAAGAAGAATGTCACAAAGAGTTTCAAGTCTCTGCAGTAGTAACAATGAACTATAGTTTCTCTTTCCATATTGCACAGATTACATAAGGGACTAGGATTTAAATTTGTTTTGAAAAGA
>NW_018458182.1:0-451 GCF_002113885.1 Mizuhopecten yessoensis
AGTTCCTTAGGCTATTCGATATAGCATGGCAAGCTGCAATGACACAGAAAACTATACAGAACGGGTTTGTAGCTACGGGGATCTATCCATTCAACCCTGACACCATACCTGATGAGGCGTATGCACCACACGAGGGTTGTGTTCAGACACAGTCTGAAGAATCCTGCGACAACGTAACTGAGTCAGTTTCATCCAGTATTTCAACACAACCTGAATGTGGCAATATTATAAATGAAACATCTACGCCTGTAGCCACAGACAATGTGTCATCGGTGACATTGTCTGTTCCTCTTGATCTGGAAGGTCACTCTAACCTGCCATTAGTGGTTGATCCGTTCGGTGATTTGCTCCTTGATTCTAGCTTTTCAGAGTCTTGTCAGAAAGAAACCGCAGAGTGTACACCAAACTGGAAGTAGTGGAAAGTACATTAACATCTGACCAGAAACTAAAA
>NW_018458183.1:0-451 GCF_002113885.1 Mizuhopecten yessoensis
TCAATTTGTTTAGGTGATTGCACTTGTCCTCCTCAGCCTGGAGAGAATCGGACGTCTTCTTGTTGGCCTCTTCCAGAGCCTTCCTTTCCTTGTTGAGTTTGCCAATCTGTTCATCTTGCTGGGCCATCTCTCCCTGTAGGGTGGATATTTGATTGTCCTTGTGGGCTTTGTCCTGCTCGGCCTTCTGGAGGGTGTTCTCAAGATCTCCAATATCCTTTTTAAGATTTTGGTTGTCCTGTTCCATCTTCTTCTTGTGGCCCTCAAGATCAGCAGCGGCATCTTCTTCGTCCAAGAGTCGTTCCTCGAGTTCCTTGAGCCGAGACTCGAAGTCAGCTTTCTGCATGATAAGTTTCTCAACCTGATCCTCCTTATCGNATCCTCCTTATCGCCCATTGAGTCCTCAATAGTCTGAAGCTGAAGGAAGAGGTCGTTCTTCTGTTCCAAAAGGGTA
>NW_018458184.1:0-451 GCF_002113885.1 Mizuhopecten yessoensis
TACGATATCCTCCTGTAGAGTCTACCATGTTGTATTGTGCAAGGTTAGCGTACGATATACTCCAGTAGAGTCTACCATGTTGTATTGTGGAAGGTGAGCGTACGATATCCTCCAGTAGAGTCAACCATGTTGTATTGTGGAAGGTGAGCGTACGATATACTCCAGTAGAGTCTACCATGTTGTATTGTGCAAGATGAGCGTACGATATCCACCAATAGAGTCTACCATGTTGTATTGCGCAAGGTGGGCGTACGATATCCTCCAGTAGAGTCTACCATGTTGTATCGTGGAAGGTGAGCGTACGATATCCTCCAGTAGAGTCTACCATGTTGTATTGTGCAAGATGAGCGTACGATATCCACCAATAGAGTCTGCCATGTTGTATTGTGCAAGATGAGCGTACGAAATCCACCAATAGAGTCTACCATGTTGTATTGTGCAAGGTGAGCGT
>NW_018458185.1:0-451 GCF_002113885.1 Mizuhopecten yessoensis
TGTTTGCTTTATACATGAAGTTTATGTCATGTGTTGGCTTTATACCTGACGTATATGTAATGTGTTGGCTTTATACCTGACGTATATGTCATGTGTTGGCTTTATACCTGACGTATATGTCATGTGATGGCTTTATACATGACGTATATGTTATGTGTTGGCTTGATACAGGACGTATATGACCAGTGTTGGCTTTATACAGGACGTATATGTCATGTGTTGGCTTTATACGTGAAGTATATGGCCTGTGTTGGCTTTATAAAGGACGTATATGTTATGTTTTGGCTTTATACATGATGTATATGTCATGTGATGGCTTTATACATGACGTATATGTTATGTGTTTGCTTTATACATNTGTTGGCTTTATAAATGTACATATTGTATATGGCCTGTGTTGGCTTTGTACAGTACGTATATGTCATGTGTTGGCTTTATACATGATGTATAT
>NW_018458186.1:0-451 GCF_002113885.1 Mizuhopecten yessoensis
CTAAACAAGTTAACCGTAGATTGTCCTTACAGTACTAACTTAATATCTAAACAAGCTTATCATAGATTGTCCTCAAAATACTAACTTAATAACTAAACATGCTAACCGTAGATTGTCCTCACAGGACTAACTAAATAACTAAACAACTTAACCGTAGACTGTCCTCACAGTACTAACTAAATAACTAAACACGATAATCGTAGATTGTCCTCACAATACTAACTAAATAACTAAACAAACCAACCATAGATTGTCCCCAAAATACTAACTAAATACCTAAAGAAGCTAAGCGTAGATTGTCCTCACAATACTACCTAAATAACTGAACAAGCTAAGCGGAGATTGTCCTCACAATACCTACTAAATAACTCAACAAGCTAACAGTATATTGTCCTCACAATACTAGCTTAATAACTTAGCAAGGTAACCGTAGATTTTACTCACAGTACTA
>NW_018458187.1:0-451 GCF_002113885.1 Mizuhopecten yessoensis
TATATAGAAGGTCAGTGTAGCTACAGTTTATAGTAAGTTATATATGGTGGGTCAGTGAAGTAACAGTTTATAGTAAGTTATATATAGTGGGTCAGTGTAGTTACAGTTTGTCGTAAGTTATATATAGAAGGTCAGTTTAGCTACAGTTTATAGTAAGTTATGTATGGTAGGTCAGTGTAGTAACAGTTCATAGTAGGTTATGTATGGTAGGTCAGTGTAGTTACAGTTTGTCGTAAGTTATATATAGAAGGTCAGTTTAGCTACAGTTTATAGTAAGTTATATCTGGTGGGTCAGTGTAGTAACAGTTTATAGTAGGTTATGTATGGTAGGTTAGTGTAGTTACAGTTTATAGTAAGTTATATATGGTAGGTCAGTGTAGTTACATTTTATAGTAGGTTATATATAGTAGGTCAGTGTAGTTACAGTTTATAGTAGGTTATATATGGTAGG
>NW_018458188.1:0-451 GCF_002113885.1 Mizuhopecten yessoensis
CTAATGTCACGGTGTGGTGATCACCCTGTCAGTTGGGAGAGGACTGTATCATCTATTGGAATTAGTTATATAGGTAAAGTGTTATTTCAAAGGTAGAGTCTATTTCATGATAGATATACCCACGGAATTAAATTAGACTGTGATATATCTGTATTTTCACCGGTGGTTTCAAGTAAACATGGTCACCAGGAGTGATATATTATACCAAAAATTCTTTTTATAAATATAAAAAAATCAAAGCAAATAGCAACCTCATTAGCATCACTTCATCAGGTGATTATGATAACCAATGTTAGCATAAAAGCCTGGCGTGTACATACTTTTTCATCGCCCTTGTACATAATGTATGCATACAATTTCACAATAAAAGATAAACAGTTTAATAATAATCAATATTGATGACAAAAGAAAATAATTATTAAATTGCTAAAATGCTCGCATACAACCCCCC
>NW_018458189.1:0-451 GCF_002113885.1 Mizuhopecten yessoensis
GCAGATATTATTTGGGATAATTGTACACAACAGGCAAAAGATGTTTTTGAATCTGTACAATTAGATGCAGCTAGGATAATAACAGGTCTTCGTTCTGGGGTATCACATGACAAACTATACAATGAACTAGGTTGGGAAACACTATCCGTAAGACGAAATAAACACAAACATGTAATGATGTACAAAATTATGCATTGGCAGACACCTCAATACTTACAAAATGTTTTAAATCCCTTTATTAATAATCAAAATGATAACCCCTACCCTCTCAGACAAACTAGGCTTTTCAACCCACCGTTATGTAGAACTAATAACTATTTCGACAGTTTTTTCCCTCAAATGGGCCGCACAATTAGCACTCCAAATTCTGATCTTCTTAATTCTCCCTCTCCAGCAGCATTAAAAAAAATATTTGAATAAAGATATTGTTTCTGATAGTGAATCTGTTTCA
>NW_018458190.1:0-451 GCF_002113885.1 Mizuhopecten yessoensis
ATATTTTGCGTGTTTTGTCAAGTCACGAATACAGTGTAAATGAAACCTCAAAATTTAAGTACCGTTCGGCACCTGTTGTCTTTATATGATATTATGCACATTCGGCACCTCTTGTCTTTATATGATATTATTGGTATGATGTATAATTTCGAAAATCAGTGATCGCGAATTTTTTTTTATCTGCTTTAGTCTTGCATTTTACAAGCAAAGTTAATTGATTTAATTAGATACATAATCAGCGTCCTAAACCTATGTTATATACCTAATATTTTATGAAAGAAAAAAACTAAAAATTATTCATAAATCCAGAATCGGACCACGAAGAGCTACATGAGTTTTTTAACAGTCACGAGTCTTCAATTCTTCGAAAATGAAACTGGATATATCAACAGCAATAAAAAAAAAGGTTTATATACATACACGTAGATGTGTTGAAAGAAGTGTTTTCTTT
>NW_018458191.1:0-451 GCF_002113885.1 Mizuhopecten yessoensis
CTATGTATCTGTCTGTCTGTCTGTCTATGTGTCTGTCTGTCTGTCCATGTATCTGTCTGTCTGTCCATGTATCTGTCTGTCTGTCTGTCTGTCTGTCTGTCTGTCTGTCTGTCTGTCNGTGTCTGTCTATCTGTCTGTCTGTATGTATGTATGTCTGTCTGTCTGTATATGTGTCTGTCTGTCTGTCTGTCTGTCTATGTATCTGTCAGTCTGTCTATGTATCTGTCAGTCTGTCTGTCTATGTGTCTGTCTGTCTGTCTGTCTATGTATCTGTCTATGTGTCTGTCTGTCTGTCTATGTATCTGTCAGTCTGTTTATGTATCTGGCTGTCTATATGTCTGTCTGTGAAGAAATCACCTTTAGTATTGACCAATCAGAATGCTACTTTCTATTCACTGCTTCAAAGCCATAGATTTTAAGTTTCAGATGTAGATGAATGGTATTCTGACAT
>NW_018458192.1:0-451 GCF_002113885.1 Mizuhopecten yessoensis
CTAAAAAATCGTATTTATTAACACTTGTAATATAATAATAGCATAACATCCAGTATATAACCAGAATTAGCAACAAATGGTTTTCATTTTATATGTTGACTTTCTGATTTTCCTGAAAATAATACTGATTTTTTTATACTTTAGGTGAAAATCAGCGAACACTGAACACTAGCCAAGTACGTAATTTTTATATTATTATTTAAGGTAGTCTATCAATCTTATCTAGTAGAAATGGATATTTGAAAATATTTCCCAATAAAATGACTGACCTCTACCAAAGACAAGTACTACTCGTATACTGATTAGCAGCATTGAGCATTTTGCGGGTTTTTTTTCATCAGGGCTAATTCAGTACGGCAGTTACTTTATTTCTCTTGTATCACTGCATACTTACTTCACAAATAATTATATATTCCAGAATGCCTAAATATCATACACGTGTGCTCTCTGG
>NW_018458193.1:0-269 GCF_002113885.1 Mizuhopecten yessoensis
GTTAACATAACACACATGGGTAGATGACATGACACATGAGTAGACGATATAACATACCAGGATTAGTTAACATGACACAAATGAGTAGATGACATGACATACCAGGATTAGTTAACATGACACACATGAGTAGATGATATGACATACCAGGATTAGTTAACATGACACACATGAGTAGATGATATGACATACCAGGATTAGTTAACATGACACACATGAGTAGATGATATGACATACCAGGATTAGTTAACATGACACACATGAGTAGA
>NW_018458193.1:282-451 GCF_002113885.1 Mizuhopecten yessoensis
GAGTAGACAATATGACATACCAGGATTAGTTAACATAACACACATGGGTAGATGACATGACACAGGAGTAGACAATATGACATACCAGGATTAGTTTACATAACACACATGAGTAGATGACATAACACATGAGTAGACAATATGACATACCAGGATTAGTTAACATAAC
>NW_018458194.1:0-451 GCF_002113885.1 Mizuhopecten yessoensis
AGGTATTGATTGTTACGTCATTAGTTTGTGTGAGAAAAATACGTCGTTTTCTCAAAAAATTATGACGTTACTTTCACAAACAAATGACGTGACAATCAATACCTGCTCACAAGAGCAGATAACTCTGCAATACGAAAAGACGGAATAAGTCACCCCTTCATCATTGTATGTACACGTACATACATGTATATACAGGACGACCTTTAGATGCTCCTTTCCACGATTTGTCTGCAAATTTATAATGTACCTGTTGGACATACCCCATTGTCTCTGTGTGTATAATCGGTCTCTGTGTGTATAATCAATCTATGTGTGTATAATCGATCTCTGTGTGTATAATCAATCTCTGTGTGTATAATCGATCTCTGTGTTTATAATCGATCTCTGTGTGTATAATCAATAATCAATCTCTGTGTGTATAATCGATCTCTGTGTGTATAATCGATCTCTG
>NW_018458195.1:0-451 GCF_002113885.1 Mizuhopecten yessoensis
TTTCAAATATTTTTTAACAATTTGTGTTAACTATTTTTTTTTTTTAAAAAATAAAAAAATACGTTCCATTTTTTTTATTTAAATAATATAAGTTGTGGCTTCATTTAAATCTTTTCATTTTTTTCAATGCTGACCTTTTTCCATGTCAGTTTGTTTTTTATTTGTAATGTCTATGCAGAACAGTTTTTTATGAATTTATACAATCAATATCTGTTGCTAATGAATACATGTTTTTTTTAATATGATCAGGCTGTGTTATGTCTATGCAAAACAGTTTTTCATGTCTGTATACAATCAATATCGGATATTAATTATTATATGTCATAATAAATGTTTTAACTTGTATACTTGTCTTTTCTTAAAAAAAATACTTGTTGCTCTGTAGCAAATGAAGGCTCTACATCATCCTGAGGTCAATTAGTACAAACAAAAAACAAACAAGAAATTTGTA
>NW_018458196.1:0-451 GCF_002113885.1 Mizuhopecten yessoensis
CAAACAGTGCATTCCTACATATTTTTGAAGTTAACAATCCCTACCTCAGCAAATTTGAATAGAATTAGAATAATTTGTAATAAATCACATTCTATCCTATTGTTCTTATATGGAGAAATAATGAGCAGTTACATGTACATACTCTGGTGATAGTTTGGTCCCTCAATTTCTTTCCTCAACGCCTGAATTCGGTCTCTTGAGATATCTGTAAGGAAAAATATAAAATGTATTTTTACACATTCATCTTAAAATTAAGAAACACTATGCATCATGATATACAGTTACGTTATTGAAAAATGATGTGTTTTGTTGATTACTAGTTGGCCTAATTTTAAAATACCTATGGACATGATAAACAAGCAAATAGTAAGTGTTTATGAAAGATTGCATTCTTAAAAAAGAAAAGAAATAGGTGACTTGACATCATTGCCTAGCTTCATGAAGTGTCACA
>NW_018458197.1:0-451 GCF_002113885.1 Mizuhopecten yessoensis
GTGATAGTATATACATGTGTAATACCTGTCTGTGATAGTATATACCTGTGTAATATCAGTATGTGATAGTATATTTATGTATAATACCTTTCTCTGATAGCATATCCAGGTGTAATACCTGTCTCTGATAGTTTATACATGTGTAATACCTGTCATTGATAGTATATACATAATATTATATACATGTGGAAATAGTACATGTCTGTGATAGTATATTCATGTGTAATACCTGACTGTGATAGTATATTCATGTGTAATACCTGACTGTGATAGTATATTCATGTGTAATATCAGTATGTGATATTATATACATATGTAATTATTACCTGTCTGTAGTAGTTAATACATTTGTAATACCTGTCTGTGATATTATATACATGTGGAAATACTACATGTCTGTGATAGCATATACATGTGTAATTAATACCTGTCTGTGATAGTATATACATGA
>NW_018458198.1:0-451 GCF_002113885.1 Mizuhopecten yessoensis
TCTGTAATCCGCACACCGACAAACTGTAATTCAACAATATTTATTCTGTAATCAGCTCACCGACAAACTGCAATTCAACAATACGTATTCTGTAATCCGCACTCCGACAAATTGTAATACAACAATCTGTATTCTGTAATCCGCACACCGACAAACTGTAATACAACAATATTTATTCTGTAATCAGCTCACCGACAAACTGTAATTCAACAATATGTATTCTGTAATCCGTACACCGACAAACTGTAATACATCAATCTGTATTCTGTAATCAGCTCACCGACAAACAGAAATTCAGCAAACTATATTCTGTAATCCGCACACCGACAAACTGTAATTCAACACATTTATTCTGTAATCCGCACACCGACAAACTATAATACAACAATCTGTATTCTGTAATCCCCACACCGACAAACTGTAATACAACAATCTGTATTCTGTAATCCGC
>NW_018458200.1:0-451 GCF_002113885.1 Mizuhopecten yessoensis
ATAAACGATTTCTTTTGTTCTTTTCTCCTAGTCCTTGGGTGTTAAATGACAGAATATGGACTGTGCTTTTAGATTGGTGATTAGGGAAGCATGTTGTGAGTGTGTATGATATTTAGACTATAGATATTTAGGTATAATCTTTTTTCAATTTGCTTTACATATATCGAGACATACTTAATTGATCTTGAACAAATGGATGTAATTAATACTGAGATAAGTTTTGAAGTTCACTTACCAACATTTTCAGGATCAAGACAGGTTGAATTACATAGCAGAATGTAAGTACAGTTGTTATTATAACTGTAAGCTTACCTATCTCTTCATGTTTGTTTACCTTGTACCATATATTGAATGCATGTAAAAGATTTTTCAGTATTATAATTTCCCATACCGAGACGTACCTACAAACATCTGTAAGATATGTGATTTTAAGTACATACATGTAATGTTG
>NW_018458201.1:0-451 GCF_002113885.1 Mizuhopecten yessoensis
TGTTGTAATGGAAGTTGATGATTGAGATTCATACTACAGAATGAGTAGCTGAACCGAAATATCTTATCATTGATAGAACAGTCCAGAAATAATTGTCAACTGCTTCCAGCACTGTATCTATAACTCGTGTAATGGACGTGCGAAGGACTTTTTACGGACCAATCGGTAACTTACCATAAACGAGAAAATATCCTTTTCTCGATTACGGAAAGTGCCGACCGTTCCCGATTGATTACATAACATCTAAAATACACTTCGACTTTAAATGGTTGTTATTTTCATAAGTGAAGATGCGTGTTTACGCTTGGCTGTTGAAATATACACTGACGCCAGGATTCACATCTTTAACAAGCCTCTGTGATCCGAGGAACCTCGAACCTTTGTAAGCTAATCAAGTATTTGTACAATCCTCGGTGATTTAGGTAGGGGTTTATCAAATTTAGTGTTCTCT
>NW_018458202.1:0-451 GCF_002113885.1 Mizuhopecten yessoensis
GCTTAGCAAATTCACGGTTAATAACATTGCGGCGTTGTTTCTTGGCGATCATAAGCTTGAAACGGTCGAAATCGCTAAGGGTAGTTCTAGCGTTTCTGGCAGCAATCTTCTTGGCGAAGGCAGTGTTGGCGAACTTTTCACCGATCTTTTGGTCATTGATACGCTTGGCAACAACTGGAGAACGAGCACCACGTGGAAGATTGGCAACCTTAACGCTGGTAATGTTAAGACGCTTGAAAGACATAGCTTGACGTGGAACGTTGGTGGTTGGACCATCGATTAAAGCTCTGGCGTGATCAATAATGTCAACAATGACGGCTAATTTACCGGCATCTGGACCGTAAGTGATCATAACAACACGTCCAACTTCGACAATCTTCTTGAACTCAACCATGTTTAATATCTTAACTTTGTTTTATAAATTTACAAAATTACCCCTCTGTATAAAAAA
>NW_018458203.1:0-451 GCF_002113885.1 Mizuhopecten yessoensis
GCAGGAATATCGACCACTTAGCAGCAGAAACAGTAAAGAAGGAAATATGAAGATGTGAAAAAGAGCTACAGCAATGCAGGGAGGAGGTAAAAAAATATCTAACATCATCGTCAACCCTCCAGCTTATTCCCAAGTGATATTGACGAATTCCTTTTCTTATTTGGATGTCAGGAATATAGGATATTTTGAATAATTTGTTGACAGTTTGTACACTTTTCCCTTATAACCTAAACACCATGAGGTTTCAACTATGTAATCATTTCTCTTCGTAGTAATGAATCCATTTACCGTGTCGTGTAATTAATCCGACAGGAAAAGAGTTATATCAGATCTGAAGAAAATTAATTAAAGTAGTATTACACGAGAAAACTTAATTTAAAGATTAGAAGATCACCTTTTCAATCTTTCAAGGAAGCTATTCTTTCAAGTTTGATTGATATCTGTTTACCAT
>NW_018458204.1:0-451 GCF_002113885.1 Mizuhopecten yessoensis
AGAATTAATTTTTAGATATATATATATAGTTCTCTCAAAGCTCCAGTCCTTTAGTCAGAACATTTAAATTAGTATTGAATTTCGTCTCCGATAAAGTTCAATCATAAAAAAATGTTGCTGTCCTAACTAAACGCTGATTATTTTTCCAATTATAATTTAATATGATACAATTCCCGATCATCTGAAAAAAAACATGAGTATGCATTTTTAATTAGAATATTAACATATCTTTACGCAAATACTTTTTTTATTGGTTATAACTATTCTGCTGAAGTGCAGTGTAATGTCTAGTTGATGATGATACCTGTTTCTATAACATGATATCATTTGTGAAAGGCTCACTAAATTTACCGCGGTATCTTTTTTATATACAGGCTATATATTTCAGCGATGAAATAATTGTTTGTCAATTGCTTTAAATTAACATTCATTTTGTTCTTGTAATAGCCCG
>NW_018458205.1:0-451 GCF_002113885.1 Mizuhopecten yessoensis
GACGATAGTCTGATGTAGCAAATAGATAAACGAGAATATTTTATTATCCATTAGTTTCACTTAATAACACTAAGAATGTTTCATTGAGCTTTTCATAAATTGTATACCTTCAGTTGAATGTTGAAATAACTTGTTCCAGTTTTGGCTTGTACATATAATTGTTTCCAAAATAATACTAATGTTATCAAGTTCTTTTAGCTACACATTGCTATAATTATTTTAATTGGTATAAACCCAAATAAAGTCATTTTAGATAATATTTCAATTTCCATAATGCAGTCTTGGAATGCAATCAAGGTGATAAGCAACAATGTAAATGTTTTGTTTAATCGAAAAATGTTCTTTAATCTTGTTTGAGGTATTTGCTTTGCTTTTGAAGTGTTATGATAATTTTGACTAGATGTGATAGGAGTATATTTTTATTATATCAATGTGATACACCAGGCTCATA
>NW_018458206.1:0-451 GCF_002113885.1 Mizuhopecten yessoensis
ACTGTATTCCAGTAAACTCTCACCCAGTCAAAATCCACATTCACCCAGCATCAATTTCACCTTTCACAAGTAATGACTTTACATAAATATGTTGTATGTTGTGTGTAAATATTTGCTGCCAAGATATGTTCAATATGGAGAGCAAAAGAGGCAAAAATGACACTGCGATAAAAATGTCACGATATACAGTATCACTAGAGAATACCTCCTGGGTAAACAGATTGTAGCTGACCTTGAGTGTTTCCCTTCTACTGAAGTAAGGTATAGTGCTTATATACTATAGGTTTTATGTTCCTGGTCTGAAAAAATACACAAATTATAAACACTGCTTTGATGTCTTTTTTACTTACCTATACCTAGTTAAGACTATTGACCATTGGCTAATGGCTTTGTACAAAATTTGAATGCTGACAATTTGTTTCTAAACAAGTTTTGTAAAGACTAGACACTG
>NW_018458207.1:0-451 GCF_002113885.1 Mizuhopecten yessoensis
CATGTCCACACATCCTGTCATTTTATTTAATCACAAAAGATTGTAAAGTCTTCAGAAATGGAAAAATTGCGTCATATTTTAAAAATGTGAGAACTTTCAATGCTCATAAAGAAAAAGTGTACCATAAAGTTAAAAGTGTCATTGCAATTTCAAAATATTTGTTGGGAGAACTTTTCTACAGAATTATTTCATGCTGTATTAGTCATCTGTGGAGCCTTTTACAAAATCATTGTTGTTTGCAATTTGAATATTTGAAGAGAAAAACCTTGTGAACTGCTTAATATATATGCTTGGCCAATGTAAAAATACGTTCTTTTATCATTATCCCATCTTCTATAGGGAAGGATGCTCCAAGCTGAAAAAAGCAGCAGAAATTGATGATGCAGTACTTTTATTAATTAGTGATATTTTCAAAATAAAGGCTGGTTGAGTTTCCACCACTATAAAAAAA
>NW_018458208.1:0-451 GCF_002113885.1 Mizuhopecten yessoensis
ATTTCCATACAACTACACTTGTTTGATGCTTTGTGCTAAACAGAAACAGTTGTGTGATATTGTTCACGTTAAATGTTGTACATGTCACGTAACAGAGTCGGCCAAGCTACTTTGAAGAATTTCAAAACTCAGAGACCAGAAAAAATTGATAACATTTCATAAAATAACAAATAACAAAATTAATTCAAGTATTACAAGTATTACTAATCATTCCCTATCTGACTAAGGAGCTCCTCTGACATCCTGCCTACATGTAAATATGACATTACTACCTTTAGATAATCCTATCCAGCTTACAACATATCAGAATAGACGGATACCAATAACAGGCTGCATAATAACCAAATAACTGATACTCAAAAAGCATACATGATTGCATACACCTTCTGAGATACCTTTGTAAATAAACCAATTGCCCAAGATTGTTCACACATCACTGTAGATATACAGT
>NW_018458209.1:0-451 GCF_002113885.1 Mizuhopecten yessoensis
GTATCAGCCTTCTTAACCTTAAGAACGTTGAATCTAACAGTCTTAGAAAGAGGTCTGCATTGACCGACAGTAACAAGATCACCATGGTTAATACCAATGAAAGCTGGAGAAACGTGAGCTGGAAGGTTCTTGTGACGCTTTTCGTATCTGTTGTACTTTGGAATGAAGTGAAGGTATTCACGACGGAGAACAAGAGTTCTCTTCATCTTGGTGGAGACGACAACACCAGTAAGAATACGACCACGAATGGAAACGTCACCAGTGAATGGACACTTCTTATCAATGTAGTTACCTTCAATGGCTTCTTTTGGGGTCTTGAAACCAAGACCGACTTCTTTGAACCATCTACGATCTCTGTTCTTCTTGATCTTAGAGTTTTGGAAGATACCAATTTGCTTTTGGAAAGCTCTTTCAGTCTGATCGGCCATTGTATTCGTTACTACTAATAAAA
>NW_018458210.1:0-451 GCF_002113885.1 Mizuhopecten yessoensis
AAAAATGATTACCGTACCCATACATTTGGTTAGATACACTTTACATGTCAGTGGATGGACCTATCTGTATAGAACAAGTCACTGGGACCTTTACCTTGTGATGGCACCTTTTAGAGGAACAAATGATATGTGATGAAAATTTAAATTTCATCATAAACCTACAGTTTTGAGTCTGCAGTCTGAGATATGTAACAAACAAATATAAAAAAAATAACTGCACACAAACTTTCAACTGCTGTTACAATGTACATAAATATGAATTCTTTCTCTCATCATTGATTCAGATTAATACATGTTCATGTATATTGCTGGAGATAGAGAAAATATTTATATTCATCATGACTTTTGATTAAATTTACAAAATCACACACATGTAAACTTTTAGTATTTAAGAACAAGGAATTCTATAGCAGCTGCAGGCTGAAGAATTAATAGAATCTTCCCCTACCCC
>NW_018458211.1:0-451 GCF_002113885.1 Mizuhopecten yessoensis
TATTTTCGTTCTGTTCCGTTTAGGCGTTGCTTCATTACGTTCTCGTTTCGTTTTCATTGCGTTTTTATTCCATTGCTTTTGTCAACTGAAGCGCTGACACCCATGTACAATGCTGTAATTAACAATAGTTCACTCTACAATGTCTGTTTACGGCTAAACGATCGGTAAGAAATGGAGGAATTACTTCACATTCATATAATACTTGCTTCATATAAACGATATGCTGATCGGATTGGGGTCGTCAAATATTGGCACAAAGGTTAACATTTTTTAATATGTTGAACCATTAATAGCCAAATACGTTGCTCTTGTTACTACCACGGTATCTACGTCCGTGTTACTACAAAGTCATAGGGCCATTCTTTCTTTTCTTCACGTCGTATCGCTAAAAGGTTAGACAAACTTTAAAGCACCAAAATGCATCAATGTTTAGACATGGACATACAAATAA
>NW_018458212.1:0-451 GCF_002113885.1 Mizuhopecten yessoensis
ACAATTAATACTATATTAAAAAGGCAACCTTTGATATTGCCATGGTAGGCCATTATATTACTTTGATACGTTTTTCTATTGCATTAAAACGAAAAAGAAAGGTAACAAAATCAAGAAAAATTCATTAAGAACAAATTAACAAACAGAAGGCTAGATAAATACTCAGTAACTTTTCGTCACACCACAGAAACAACTAACTTAATACCAATGATACTATCAACCTGCTTACTCTTAGCAGAAAAAAGCCTATATACTTTGTGCAACCTCAGTAAATATGTAACCTCACAAGATGGTTGGTTTAACCAACGGACTATCATTAACCAGGTTTGGCTGTTACCTTTTAACTGGCATTTCTTGTGGCACGATTAACCTGAAATACAAGTTCAAAAAATTAATTAAAACTTTTTACCTAAAGTTGCGAAGGTAAGTTTTAAAGGTCCGAATTACTAGT
>NW_018458213.1:0-451 GCF_002113885.1 Mizuhopecten yessoensis
TTAGGTGTGTAAGTGACTACAGTTATATCTGGTTGTTGTGTATGTAACTACAGTTAAATTTACTAGGTTTGTATGTGACTACATTTATATTTAGTAGGTTTGTATGTGACTACAGTTATATTTACTAGGTGATTATGTGACTACATTTATATTTATTAGATGAGTATGTGACTACAGTAATATTTAATACAGTGTAGGTATGTATGTGACTACAGTTATATCTAGTCTTTGTGTATGTGACCACAGTTATATGAAGTAGTTGAGTATATGACTGCAGGTTTTTTTACCGGGTGAGTATGTGACTACAGTTATACTTATAAGGTGAGTATGTGACTACAGCTGTATTTAATAGGTGTGTATGTGACTACAGTTATATTTACTAAGGGTTTATGTGACTACAGTTATATTTAGTAGGTGTGTATGTGACTACGGTTATTTTTAGTAGGTGTGT
>NW_018458214.1:0-451 GCF_002113885.1 Mizuhopecten yessoensis
CCTGTCTCCTGAAGCCCTGGAGAAAACCCTTGTTAACCAGCAGGTAGTGATTCCTTCAGTCCATCAACAAACTGACAAACATGAATCAGTGATGTTACCAGCACAGTGATAGCTTTTTTTTTTAGTGTAATATCTTGGATGCAAGCTGTCTTTTTTTCTTGCACTTCTGGTAGAATTATCTCACTCGATACTTCATGCTAGGTATTTCAATCTCCTTGATATGTTTATCACTTTCATGGGTAATTTCACTAATGGACAACCAGCTAAGATAAATCAAAAGGATGTACAAGTATTTAGAATATTCAATTAGGTCTTTAAGTTAATTGTTTTGCTGTTTTCTGATTCACAATACCTCATATATTAAATCATATACACTGTGACATGTTTGTTTAGCTCCCCTGGCTGGAAGGGGCTACCAAGTTAGTTAAAATGAATTACTTTAACCCACTTT
>NW_018458215.1:0-451 GCF_002113885.1 Mizuhopecten yessoensis
CCCGTCACTGTGGTAGTAAGTACGTCATACCCGTCCCTCAGTGACAGGTATGACGTACTTACTACCTGAGTGACGGGTATGACGTACCTACTACCAGAGTGATGGGAAGACGAGCCTTACTATAAGAGTGACTGGTATGGCCTATTCTCTACGAGTGTGACGGGTATGACGGGGAGTGAGGTATTTTACCTGTTGTGTAAATGTAGCTAATCTAACCTATCACGAATGCAACTAATATGACTTACCTTAGCTCTAGTGTGACTGATCTGACAAACCTAAGCCTGAGTGTAACTGATGTTACATACCTTAGCCTTCGTGTAACTGATCTGACATACCTTCGCCTTAGTGTAACTGATCTGACATACTTTAGCCTTTGTGTAACTGATCTGATATACCTTAGCCTTAATGTAACTGATCTGACATACCTTAGCCTTAGTGTAACTAATCTGAC
>NW_018458216.1:0-451 GCF_002113885.1 Mizuhopecten yessoensis
CAGGAGCTTGTTACCCTGTATCAGCCGTCACGATTAACTGCACACGCACAAAACACACACATGAAGAGCTGGATACACTCAGAATAGTACATTTTGTTTCTTTTGATTATTTCTCATAAAAGCCCCGCAAGGTATGGAGGTTTTTACCAGAAATGATTTACCGAAGCTATAGTCATGCCGAAGGAAGCAGTTCCCAACACTTAGTTACAGTTGTTTGGCAGTGGTACCAGGATCCTGAAATGAGGGCTTTGAGATTGAAAGATTGAAAATGACATCATCTAGTGTGAAATATATATATATTGTTTAATCAGAATTTAAATGTCATTATCAACAGACTAGGGGTAGCCTGATATATTGATGAACTGTATCCAAATATATTCCAAAAAAAAACGATTCCTTACTGATTGAATAGGGAATTGACAGTATATCAGAAAGGCATTGACAGTATATC
>NW_018458217.1:0-451 GCF_002113885.1 Mizuhopecten yessoensis
AAAATCAATATGTCCCAATCTCTATTATCAGATTTATTTCACAATTTATCCACCATCATCTAGATTAAAGTCACGATTCCTTTACTGAGAAGGTGCTATAAATCTGTAATTAACGAATATGCAGCATTCCATACCAAATCCGACATGACACGGTCCAGGTATCTGGCATTGGGTAGTCGACAGCAGCAGCACAGGAGTCATTGGTAGGTTTCTAAATGACACTTTGTAAGGCTGGCAGCCAAAACACATAACAAGTGTAATACAAACAACAGACTAGAGTACATATTACATTGACAAGGTGATCAATCTGTGTAACATGAAATGACTTACAGTTACAGTTCATGATTAAAAGGGCTTGATTTCAATTTTACAACAGGTCCCATGGGCCTGAATGTCAAATTTTAAAAGGGATCCAATGTGCCAGTGTGAACATCTAAGTCCAATGGGCCTA
>NW_018458218.1:0-451 GCF_002113885.1 Mizuhopecten yessoensis
TTGGAGGACTCAATGACTAAACAATGTGATGAAATGGACATATTTATGTCAGACGTGGTAAGTTTACCTTCAGAAACATTTTACATTATTACTAGACGACGTGACTTATGTATCTAACATGCTATTGTTTATTTGTAAACGTTTTTCGGTTGTTAGATACATTAAAAACCTAATAAAGCTGCGCAAATTGAATTAAACATTTGCCTGTATTATTGTCTGATAATTCAGGTTTTTAGCCAGTAGAAAGTGTCGTTACGTGGCACAAATGGTAGACGCCAAAAAAAAAGAGCTTAATCTAACACTTGCTAGAAAAATAACATTATGAACTTTTGTTTCCCAGGATGGATGTCAGGAGTTGCTCTGTCCAACTGGTTTTCACCCACGCTAAGGAGAATGCATTTCCAATGGTTTGGATAAGGATTTTGTGCTGGATTTCTTGTTGGAAATCAAA
>NW_018458219.1:0-451 GCF_002113885.1 Mizuhopecten yessoensis
TTCAGAATAAATATATACTAATAAATGCATTAAAATCAGAAAATACGATGACATTAGCATGTTGCCACATTACCAACTTTCAGTTTTTATAATTTCCTGTTTACTGGTCATAATAATCGTTTATTTGAATTACCGTATTCTGGTTTGATGCCTGTATTTAATGTATTAAAATAAAACAATGTATTATTGCAAGATGATAATCTACCGTATTTACCCAGAATGTAGTATAACTGTCAATCATTGATTGAAATTGCATGTAGTATAGTGTATTATACCATAAAGTACATTAAAGCGCATCTCATTATTCTATAAGATACATGTACCATATTGTTTAATACTTTAAAATACTTTAACACAATGAAATATTCTATAGAAACCTGAACCATATTGTATTCACTACAACATACATGAACCGCAATGTATTATACTATACTATACGTGTACTGCATTG
>NW_018458220.1:0-451 GCF_002113885.1 Mizuhopecten yessoensis
TTTCATTCAACTGCGACAAAATGTAATTTACAAAAGATGAGAAACTAGTCAAAAGTAAAAATTGAAAGGTTTGAGATTTTTCGATTTTCTTGATAGGTAGTCTTGGTCATCGAAACGCTTTAGGATATAAATCATTAGTATCCCAACCCACCAGGATAAATTATGGTATAGTGCTTTGCTGGCCAAGGATACATAAATAAATGTCAAAGCAAACCATAATTGCAAAATGAATAAATGAAAACAAATTGAACATATTGAATGCTAAGTGTTTTTGGATTAATTAGTACATAATTTAAGACAACAAAAATGTGTACCCAAATTTTTTTATACCTGTACAGCAAAAAAACAATGGTGTACGGAATAAGAATTGTGAAAATACTTGTGTAGTACAATTGATATTAACTGGAAATGGGGAGTGATGTAATTTGCAAATATGAAGGTGTATCTTAAT
>NW_018458221.1:0-451 GCF_002113885.1 Mizuhopecten yessoensis
CAAGTATCCTAGTCACATGACTGTCGTAATGTACACAAGTATCCTTGTCACATGACTGTCGTAATGTACACACATACATGTATCTTAGTCACATGCTTGTCGGTATTTACACAAGTATCCTAGTCACATGACTGTGGTTATGCACACAAATATCCTAGTCACATGACTGTCGTACCGAAACTAGTATCCTAGTCACATGAACGTCGTAATGTACAAAAGTATCCTAGTCACATGACTGCCATAATGTACACAAGTATTCTAGTCACATGACTGTCGTTATATGCGCAAGGTTCTTAGTCACATACTTGTCGTAGTGTACTCTAGTATCTTAGTCACATGGCTGTTGCAATGTACACATACTCATAGTCACATGATTGTCGTAATATACACTAGTATTCTAGTCATCTGACTGTCGTAATGTACACAAGTATCCTAGTCACATGACTGTCGT
>NW_018458222.1:0-451 GCF_002113885.1 Mizuhopecten yessoensis
TGATGATATTTGGCCTATGACATGCTGGGATGAAGGGATACCAAGTTTGTTCAAATGAATTACCTTCACCTATATCGGCACAGGGGTCAAATATGTTGAATCTTTTAACCAACTTCTTCGAAATAACCAAGAGGACTAGGGTGTGCATATTTGGTCAGTAGCGTGCTGGGATGAAGGGCTACAATGTACCAATTTTGTTCGAATGAATGACCTTTGCCCTTTTTCAAGGTCACAGGGGTCAAATATGTTGAAATCTTCAAACATTTTCTTCTGAATAACAAAAAGGCCTAGGCTGATGGTATTTGGCCAGTAGCATGCTTGGATGAAGCACTAACAAGTTTCTTAAAATGAATGATCTTCACCCATATTCAAGGTCACAGGGGGTTAAAATATGTTTGAACTTTCTAACAACTTCTTCTGATTACCAAAAGGTCCAGGGTGATGATATTTG
>NW_018458223.1:0-451 GCF_002113885.1 Mizuhopecten yessoensis
GAACTACAAAACACGTACATTATGAACATGTGAATTACAAAACACTTGCTTTATGAACATGTGAATGACAGACTACGTGCATTATGAACATGTGAATTACAAAACATGTGCATTATGAAAAAAGTGATTTACAAAACATGTGCATTATAGACATGTTTTTTACAAAACATGTGCATTATGAACATGTATATAACAGAACATGTGCATTATGAAAATGTGATTTACAAAACAAGTGCATTATGAACATGTGATTTACAAAACACGTGATTGTGGACATGTGAATTACAGAACACGTGAGTTACAAAAAAAACGTACATTATGAACATGTGAATGACAGACTACGTGGATTATGAACATGTGAATTACAGAACACGTGTATGATGAACATGCGAATAACAGATCACGTGCATTATGAAAATGTAAAAAACAGAACACGTGCATTATGAAAATG
>NW_018458224.1:0-451 GCF_002113885.1 Mizuhopecten yessoensis
GTAGCTCAATTGTAGAGCATCTGTCTAGAGTCGGGAGGTTCCCGGGTTCGAACCCTGGTCTGGCTGTGCATTCTTTCTGCTCATGTTACAGTATCACTATCATGAACTGCAAAAGCCTTCTTTTTTATGCGTAAAGGCCGTATGGGAACCTTAGCCTGGTGCAAAACTCTGAAAGTAAAATTGAACATTATTGGTTGGTTTCATCTATCTGATGAACAGCTACTATATGCATGTTATATCTGTTTCCAGGAAAACTGAAGTGTCCACAAATAAATATAATAGCTCTGTAACAATGAGATATTCTTTTTGCATAAAACACATTGATCACATTTTTTTTTTTTAAATGATATCTTAATATGATGACTCCCATTTAATTTTGTATGAAGTGCTCATATCCACCAGAGATATATATACCAAAATATTATTTCACTTATCCAAGTCAAATAAAAAT
>NW_018458225.1:0-451 GCF_002113885.1 Mizuhopecten yessoensis
TCACCATATCCACTTTTAATATTCAAATTGACATTGTGTTTTACCAATAAGTTGTGTTTGAGGTTTTAATTTTGCATTTATTTTTGTCGACCATTTGTTGGCCCTTTTGAGCCATCAATTGTTGATGGGCCGTTAAGCATGTAATAATAATAAGAATAAGAATAAGAACGCCGTTTACTTTTAAGATCACCTGGTCCAAAGGACTGGTGGGCTTATGCTATGGCGCGGCGTCCGTCGTCGTTCGTCCGGCAACTTTTTATAAAAATAGCTAATAGTTCTGAACGACTGAGCGGATTGTGGTCAAATTTGGTAAGAAACATTCTTTGGTAAACGGGAACCAATTTGTATAAACCGTGCGTCTGGCCACCCAGGGAGCTGAGGGGCGGAACCCAACAGGGAAATTATATCATTTTTTTTAAAATACTTCTTCTTATGTAGGAATGAAATGATT
>NW_018458226.1:0-451 GCF_002113885.1 Mizuhopecten yessoensis
CATTTAGAGTCGGACGCAAATTCCCAGTCAATACAATTTCTGAGTTTCGAGATACTATCGCTCGCTATTGCGAGAAAGATTTCAACAACACAAATATTTCAAAGCTTGTCAAACAAGTAATCATACTTCGACATGAACAGATGAACACCATGAATATAATGTCGGTTTCGTTCATTGTAACATCTGCGCTGATAAGCATTGACAAATTTTAAAAATGTGTATGGGCTTTATGGGCTTATCACGATCGATGTTACCTAAAAGTATGTTACGGTGTTGTGTCTCCTTTGTAGATAATATAAAGATAAGACACTCCATACGATGTGTCTACATTGCAATATGTGGTCCATCAGGTTTCTAAACTTCATACTGGAAGTCTCGGACATACAAACAGAAAACAACTTGAAGACGGAAATCTGCCTCAACAATGGGATTTGCTCGTCACATTCGTTAG
>NW_018458227.1:0-451 GCF_002113885.1 Mizuhopecten yessoensis
CACAACATATACCACAACGTCAACACACGTCATAAACATATACATTACGTCAACACACGTCGCAAACATCCACCATAACATCAACACACATCACAACATATATCACAACGTCAATACACGTCACACCATATACCACAACGTCAACACACGTCACAACATAAACCACAACGTCAACACACGTCACAACATATATTGACGTGTGGTGATGTTATGGTATATGTTTATGACGTGTGTTGGCGTTGTGATATATGCCGTTACGTGTGTTGATGTTATGGTGGATGATTGTGACTTGAAAGATATATCACAACGTTAAGACACGTCATAAAAATATACCATAACATCAACAAACGTCACAAACATCTACCATAACATCAACACTCGTCACAACATATATCACAACGTCAATACACGTCATAATCATATACCACAACGTCAATACACGTCACAACAT
>NW_018458228.1:0-451 GCF_002113885.1 Mizuhopecten yessoensis
GAAGAAATTCTACTGAGAAATGGTGACACAGTCCTATTACCTTAAGGGATATGATGATGACTAACCAAGTGAGTGTTTCTTTTTTCCAGGCTCCAATACCAATTAAGAAACAAGAAGAAGTCGGAGAAGGAGCTCATGATAATGGAAGCTTTGACAAAAAATAATGTTGAGAAATAAACCAGATCTACATTGACCCTGACCTTCAACCAGTGACATTAACAAAACCATGAATTTGTCCATAAGGATGAATAGCAAGCTAGGTGAATGCAGCAATGTCTTCTATTTACTGTTGACTTTGGAAATGGCTCTTTTGAATGACAATAATGTTGGCTTGAACCCAGAGGTCGGGCCAAGGTAATGGGTTGGCCTCAATGAAAACCAGGCTGCATTGGGCAGCTACTTTCTTTATTAACTCATTCACCCCTGAAATTTCATAATAAACTATTCCAAC
>NW_018458229.1:0-451 GCF_002113885.1 Mizuhopecten yessoensis
TACATAAATTCCATTTAAAATCCTTAAAATTCTGACAACCTATATATTGTTTGTGGCAGAAAATTGTCTTTACTTCAAAGCAATATAGCTAGAAAACTTGAATAAAGTCTACGGAGAAATGGCGACACAATCCTATTACCTTAAAGGTGATAACGTGTTCATAGGAAAGATTTACCTGTCTGGCCTTAGCGCCTTATCTACTTAAGGTTTGACTGACCTTCTTTCTTTAGGTTTAACTGATATTTACATGTCTGCTCTGATCTACTCATTTTTTCTTTTGCTCTTTATCCTAATTTAGGTATAACTGATGGTTACCTGTCTGTCCTTAGCGCCTTATTTACTTTTGGTTAAACTCATATTTAGCTTTCTGTCCAAAGCATCTTATTTACTTTAGGTATAACTAGTATACTGGATATTAACCTTTCTGTCCTTAGGACCTTATCTACTTTAG
>NW_018458230.1:0-451 GCF_002113885.1 Mizuhopecten yessoensis
CTGCTCACAAGAGAAGATAACTCTGCAATACGCAGAGACGGAATAGAAGATGAAGCACACAAAAAGAGTTTTTTGCTAGTTGACAGTAACCTCCCCTCTCAGGCTAGGCTCATATATGTATTGCTGTCAATACATTTGACACTCGTTTTGGTGCCGTGCTTGTAAAGTTTCTATACGACAATTTTGGTAAAGGGTAACTTTGCAATGTAAAGGTACCAAGTTCGACACCTCCATTTTTCTTGTTTTCTTTCTCATTTCTATTTTCAAACATTCAAATTTCCAACAATCAATTCGTAAAACACATGACAACATATTGATTCTGAAGGATTGTTTTGTTTGATATGGACACATATTTCACAATAGTGACAATATCAACACTATAGCTTAACTTGTTGGGACTCTGACGTAAACCAGAGACCTAAAGTAAAGGGACCGCCGACTCCCAGTGGCG
>NW_018458231.1:0-451 GCF_002113885.1 Mizuhopecten yessoensis
TACTAAATTTGAAGTCAAACTGTCTGAGTCTAACCTGAAAGTTTATTTGAGAAATGTCAAAGATTTGACTGGAACTCCATCATATTATTGATGTCCCTGAAACCCTGTGTGTGTAGATCCCCTATAGAAACACTGGATGATGGAATGGAGAACACGGTAGGAGTTGGTGCCGTACGGTTTGTGTTGGGATGATCAACCATCATGTCACACAGGGATTGTTTTTGCGCTAACCCAAATGTTTTTACAATGAAATACTGTAGTCTTTCTGGTAGGAGATCCGAGACGCTGAACTTTCAAGAATATACCGCTTTAACAAGAGACATTAAAAAAAGGAAATTCAGCTTCAGCTTTTAACAGAGGGGCATACATATCATTGCCATCAGAAAAGTATCCAGGGTTTTATTTCTAGCTCACCGGGTCCGAAGGACCAAGGTGAGCTTATGCCATACCG
>NW_018458232.1:0-451 GCF_002113885.1 Mizuhopecten yessoensis
ATATATATATATATATAAATTGCCAGGCCGAGGTTCCAATATAAAAAAAGAATACTTATATTTGATGTCTTTTGTTATCAACCTTATGATAAAATCGTCTTTTAACAGCGACTTTGTTTCGTTTTCCTTAAAAAAGAAAATCACATGAAATTAGCTCAAAAGACCTATTTCAGATAGGTCAATACAGCTATTATAGGTCAATACAGCTATATAGCTCAATCGGCAGAGTGTACTGGACCTGTAGCGTATGTGTATTTCAGACATTTGTAACGAACCGGTTACCCCTGTGGTTTACTTCAGTAACAGAGGTCATTTCCGATGTCTCTGCTAGGAGATGAACCTTAAAGTCTTGTTTATTAGTCTTATGGTTTACCAATTTCCAAATGATAATGAGTTCAAGAAAAAAAACTTTCCCAAGTCAACTCAAGTCAGGGGTAGGGAGATAGATTTT
>NW_018458233.1:0-451 GCF_002113885.1 Mizuhopecten yessoensis
ATATATTTTCGTTGCATTGTACGTTTCCCGCTTGCAAACAACATGATATAAGGCGGCAATGTTCTGTGTGTGTATTACGCAGAGGAAAACTTTTTCGAGTGTTTTGTGTCCGTTGTTTGCTTCGACTGCGCTCTTACTCAACTCTTAAGATAAAATCTTTTGATGCATGGTATCAATCAAGTATTCAGAATACGATTAAGTACTGCAATATATTTATATTGATAATTGTTTGTCAGATCCCGTGCTAGCTTTGATCTTCCTCCTGCCTACGTGCGTGCTGGTAATTCCGTTTACACGTTCCAAGAACAAACATATACGGTTTAATATTTCTATATAACGTACTGCGCTGTACAGGTATATGTATGTATGTATATGTAGGGTCCCGATAATTTGTTACATCTATATTAGGACCTATTCCGTCTTTGCGTATTGCAGAGTTATCTTCTCTTGG
>NW_018458234.1:0-452 GCF_002113885.1 Mizuhopecten yessoensis
TTCCTAATTTCGTACTGCTAGTGATATTAAGGGGTAATGATATTTGTTTTTTTTTTGTGTCTCTTCGACTCCTTATATTGTTTTGATTTTTCTTTAAAACTGTATACAACCATTATGGTCGTGATGAAGTAGTGATAGGTGACAGAACAAAATTGTCATTGATTCATCAAATAGCTAGAACATACAGATAAAGAATGGCTATAAACCAAATAGTGTCGAGCACAGAACGCACATTAATGACGCCATCAATTATTTTAAGCTATGACGTTTTGAGCTATTTAACTTAATAAATGACTATAATACAACAATCAGTGTCGATTATTAATACACGCATTACTCTTGTCCTATTGTNATTAATACACGCATTACTCTTGTCCTATTGTTAACAGCTTTGATGTAAAAAAAACTGGTCCTGCTGTTTGCTATATGATATGGTGCATTGCGGTTCCAAC
>NW_018458235.1:0-452 GCF_002113885.1 Mizuhopecten yessoensis
AATGGTGAGACAGCTGGACAGTCAGGGGATGGAACATCTAGATTGATGATAGCTTGATTGGGATAGACAAATGGTGAGACAGCTAGACAGTCAGGGGATGGAACATCTAGATTGTGGATAGCTTGATNTAGACAGTCAGGGGATGGAACATCTTGATTGTGGATAGCTTGATTGGGATAGACAAATGGTGAGACAGCTGGACAGTCAGGGGGTTGAACATGTAGATTGTGGATAGCTTGATCGGAATAGACAAATGGTGAGACAGCTGGACAGTCAGGGGGTTGAACATGTAGATTGTGGATAGCTAGATCGGAATAGACAAATGGTGAGACAGCTAGACAGTCAGGGGGTTGAACATGTAGATTGTGGATAGCTAGATCGGAATAGACAAACGGTGGGAGAGCTATACAGTCAGGGGATGGAACATCTTGATTGTGGATAGCTTGATTGGG
>NW_018458236.1:0-452 GCF_002113885.1 Mizuhopecten yessoensis
CAGTTACAGTAGTTTTCCGATACAGGAACTACTGTAGTTCCTCTACACGGACTCTATTATCCTTACTAAAGTTATAGTAGTTTTCCGGTACAGGAAATACTGTAGTTCCTCTACACCGGACTATATTATCCCCGGTACAGGAACTACCGTAGTTCCTCTACACCGGACTCTATTATCCGGAGTCTATTATCCCTACTAAAGTTATAGTTGTTTTCCGGTTCAGGAACTACTGTAGTACCTCTACACCGGACTATATTATCCTTACTAAAGTTATAGTAGTTTTCCTGTACAGGAAATACTGTAGTTCCTCTACACCGGACTATATTATCCTTACTAAAGTTATAGTAGTTTTCCGGTACAGGAACTACTGTAGTTCCTCTACACCGGAGTCTATTATCCCTACTAAAGTTATAGTTGTTTTCCGGTTCAGGAACTACTGTAGTTCCTCTACA
>NW_018458237.1:0-452 GCF_002113885.1 Mizuhopecten yessoensis
AAGGCCAGGTCAGCTGTATGATGTAGGACGAGTCAGCTGTATGATTCAGGACGATTCAGCTGTATTATATAGGACGAATCAGCTGTATGATGTAGGACGAATCAACTGTATGATTAAGGACGAATCAGCTGCATGATGCAGAACGAATCAGGTATATGATGTCGGACGGATCAGCTGTATGATGTATGACGAATCAGCTGTATGATGTAGGACGGATCATCTGTATGATTGATGACGAATCAGCTGCATGATGCAGGGCGAATTAGCTGTATGATGTAGGACGAATCAACTGTATGATTAAGGACGAATCAGCTGCATGATGCAGGGCGAATCAGCTGTATGATATAGGAATGCTCAGCTGTACTGTGTAGGACGGGTCAGCTGTATGATGTAAGACGAATCAGCTATATGATGTATAACGGGTCAGCTGTATGATGTAAGACGAATCAGCT
>NW_018458238.1:0-229 GCF_002113885.1 Mizuhopecten yessoensis
GTGTATGTTTAGTGATTGTCTGATTCTGGATACGCCGAGTGTAGCCTTACTACTTTATGGTTTAGTGTATGTTTAGTGATTGTCTGATTCTGGATACGCCGTGTGTAGCTACATCACTTTATTGTTTAGTGTATGTTTAGTGATTGTCTGATTCTGGATACGCCGAGTGTAGCTATACTACTTTATGGTTTAGTGTATGTTTAGTGATTGTCTGATTCTGGATACGCCG
>NW_018458238.1:236-452 GCF_002113885.1 Mizuhopecten yessoensis
TGGTTTAGTGTATGTTTAGTGATTGTCTGATTCTGGATACGCCGTGTGTAGCTATATTATTTTATGGTTTAGTGTATGTTTAGTGATTGTCTGATTCGGGATACGCCGTGTGTAGCTATATTATTTTATGGTTTAGTGTATGTTTAGTGATTGTCTGATTCTGGATACACCGTGTAGCTATATTATTTTGTGGTTTAGTGTATGTTTAGTGATTGT
>NW_018458239.1:0-452 GCF_002113885.1 Mizuhopecten yessoensis
GGCGTAGCCTACGTCCATAGGGGGAAAAAAGCCCGGGCTTACACATGGAAAATCTGTGTATACCAAATGTCTAGACAATAACTAACAATAACTTAACAATAACAAGAGATGTGATCATTAAATACATACGTATAATACTATCACATCCTTTCCAGAACCCATGTCCGTCTTTTACTATCAGTCTATTTTTTTCCGGTGTTACGTTGTGGTCCGGCAAATTACAAACATCAATTTACAAAATGAATAAAGCAGCTAATATGCCCAACGTCAAAATTGGAAAAACAATTTCCGCTCATGTGTTTTTGGTGATATTCAAATAAAAGTGTCATTATAACACATTTTACTTTACTTTTACTTTTTTACAGGTGAAAATTACAGGTAATTAGCTGAACTGTTAGTTTGCAGAAAACCGAACTATAAAAATCAATCAGTCTGTTGAATCCGTCTGAAGA
>NW_018458240.1:0-452 GCF_002113885.1 Mizuhopecten yessoensis
TTCATTTGAACAAACTTTGTAGCACTTCATATCAGCATGCTACTGACAAAATATAATCACCCTGGGCATTTTGGTTATTCAGAAGAAGTTGTTTAAAGTTTTTAACATATTTGACCCCTGTGACCTTGAATATTGGTGAAGGTTATTCATTTGAACAAACTTTGTAGCACTTCATATCAGCATGCTACTGACAAAATATAATCACCCTGGGCATTTTGGTTATTCAGAAGTTGTTTAAAGTTTTTAACATATTTGACCCCTGTGACCTTGAATATGGGTGAAGGTCATTCAACACAAACCTGATAGCCCTTTACCCTAGCATGCTACTGGCCAAATATCATCACCCTGTGCATTTTGGTTATTTAGAAGAAGTTATTTAATGTTTTTATCATATTTGACCCCTGTGTCCTTGAATATGGGTACAGGTCATTCATTTGAACAAACTTTGTAGC
>NW_018458241.1:0-452 GCF_002113885.1 Mizuhopecten yessoensis
CCCAACCTAGGCTACCCACCTTCTACAACCTTCTAATAATTTTTCAAAGTGGTACAAAATATAAATATTCATACCTCGAACTGCACTAATTTTTACGGCCTCCAGTGGTGGCGCAACCAGTTTGCCTTGGTTTCTCAGGCCAAGTCCCGATGACATGGCCATTTCTTTAATTGTAAAAACACATCCCAAAATGCTGTTCAGTAGTGTTTTTGCTGGTGTTTTTGATGATTTTGCTAGAAGCAGTGCCTCTCGCTCCTTAGATTTGTTCACCAACACGGATTCATACTTTTCTGGGTTTGCCGCATCTTTTATTAGCATGGATGTCTTCAGCTGTAAATATTTAAATTATTTTAACTGATGAATACTTTATAAAGTTTAATTAGGCCATCAAAAAAAAGTGTTTCCTTTAACCTGACCGACATAAAATCAGTGCCTACCGCATACTCAAAAAA
>NW_018458242.1:0-452 GCF_002113885.1 Mizuhopecten yessoensis
TATGTCATAGAGGTGAACCATCTAGTCACTTGTTACTGACTCAACAAGAGGTATGTCATAGTGGTGAACCATCTAGTCACTTGTTACTGACTCAGCAAGAGGTATGTCATAGTGGTGAACCATCTAGTCACATGTTACTGACTCAGCTAGAGTTATCTCATAGAGGTGAACCATCTAGTCACTGTTACTGACTCAGCTAGAGTTAGGTCATAGAGGTGAACCATCTAGTCACTTGTCACAGACTCAGCTAGGGGTATGTCACAGTGGCGAACCATCTAGTCACTTGTTAATGACTCAACAAGAGGTATGTCATAGCGGTGAACCATCTAGTCACTTGTTACTGACTCAGCTAGAGTTATGTCATAGAGGTGAACCATCTAGTCACTTGGCACTGATTCAGCTAGAGGTATGTCATAGAGGTGAACCATCTAGTCACTTGTTACTGACTCAGC
>NW_018458243.1:0-452 GCF_002113885.1 Mizuhopecten yessoensis
TCTGACTTGTTTGAGAGCACCTCACTGTGGGAGGGGATTGTCAGAGTTTGCCTTGTTTGAGAGTAACACACTGTGGGAGGGGATTGTCAGAGTCTGGCTTGTTTGAAAGTAACACACTGTGGGAGGGATTGTCAGAGTCTGACTTGTTTGAGGGCACCTCACTGTGGGAGGGGATTGTCAGAATCTGACTTGTTTGAGAGTAACATACTGTTGGGGGGGATTGTCAGAGTCTGACTTGTTTGAGAGTAACACACTGTGGGAGTGGATTGTCAGAGTCTGACTTGTTTGAAAGTAACACACTGTGGGAGGGATTGTCAGAGTCTGACTTGTTTGAGAGCACCTCACTGTGGGAGGGGATTGTCAGAATCTGACTTGTTTGAGAGTAACATACTGTGGGAGGGGATTGCCAGAGTCTGACTTGTTTGAGAGCACCACACTGTGGGAGGGGATTG